>NC_051182.1:7625180-7810180 GCF_013339695.2 Rhipicephalus sanguineus | reverse complement strand
AACCCAACCCCAACCTAACCCAACCTAACCTAACCTAACCTAACCTAACCTAACCTAACCCAACCTAACCCCCTAACCCAACCTAACCAACCTAACCCACCTAACCCAACCTAACCCAACCAACCTAACCTACCTAACCTAACCCAACCCAACCCAACCCAACCCAACCCACCCACTAACCTAACCTAACCTAACCTAACCAACCCAACCTAACCCAACCTAACCCAACCTAACCCAACCTAACCTAACCTAACCCAACCCAAACCCACCCAACCCAACCCAACCTAACCTAACCTAACCCAACCCAACCCAACCCAACTCTACCCAACCTAACCTAACCTAACCTAACCTAACAAGCCCGCACCGCTACCCTCTTCGAAAAAGTAATTCACACGAGGCTCATGAATCATCTAGAAGATCGTAGATCGTAGAGACTACATGTACCTAAAGCCGTACGGCTTTAGGACATGTAGGACTTTAGGACTTTAGGGCTTTAGGCGCTAGAAATTTCGAGCTGCTTTCCGTTCTTCGCGTTACATTCCAATTTGTTGCTGTCACATTCATTGCTTCGCCGTTGCGGCGAAACTGACTTTTTTTCAATCAATCATATAGTATTCTGGCCTATAGAAAAAAATTCGGCAGATCCCACCTGCTGTGGGAATATATTTTTCACACTTAAGGAGGATGTCCTAAGCAATATACGTACGGGAGGGGAACATATAGTAGTAGCGCTAGACCTCAAAAGTACTCAAAAGGACTCAAAAGAGTATGAGCGTGTGCGTCCATGTCGCACACGCTCATACTCGAAGAACTAGAAAAAATAGAATGTGGGGAGAAGACGTGCAATTACATACGCTCTTTCCTCACTAATAGGAAAGCCACGATGTATATATATATAAATGTCGCAAAGAAAAATAATTCAGGAAAATGCTACCGAAGCGCGGAATCGAACCAGGGACCTCTCGCTCCGCAGCCTGTGGCGCTAGCCACTATGCCACGAAACGCCGACCGTCCAGGAGGATAACGGCGAGCGTTATATACACACCCTTTACCGCTGGCCGGACTCAGAGACGGCAGGCGCTTATAAGCATTTCTTCATTGCAAGCGAGATGGCGCGAGCAGCGCAACGACGTTTACTTCGCTCTCTGTAGCGGCCGCGTTTGCGCTGTTCAAACAGAAATAAGTAACAACTGCGACATTTAGTTCGCGGTCGTCCTGTGTGTACCTGTTCATTCGTTTCGTGCGTCCTGCTTTATGTTTTAGCAGTGCGCTTCAAGTATCGACCTGTGACGCATGATAGTTCGCGCTCGTCCTGTGTGCGTTCTTTTCGGGCTCGAGCGACGCGCTAGAAATTTCGAGCTGCTTTCCGTTCTTCGCGTTACATTCCAATTTGTTGCTGTCACATTCATTGCTTCGCCGTTGCGGCGAAACTGACTTTTTTTCAATCAATCATATAGTATTCTGGCCTATAGAAAAAAATTCGGCAGATCCCACCTGCTGTGGGAATCGACGTGATGCGAAGCATGCGCAGGATGGTGACTGTGGCGTAATTTTTCACATTGAGCGAAACGTTACGGAATGACGCTAGAGAAATGTGGAAGTGGTATACGCACAGTCATATGTTCAAGAGTAGCATATGTATTATATAACCCGTTGTTTACAGTTGCATAACGATGCCAACACCAGACGCGGTAAGCTTATATTCTTCAATACTGGATAGCATGAATCCGAACAGGACAAAGAAAGAACACAGATGCACAGGACAGGCGTTACTCGCAACTAAGCTTCATTCAGGATAGTTTCCCTAGATATATACATAGCCGAGTGCCACGCGCAGGCGCACTGCACGTACGTTACAGTCACAGTTACAGTTGTTATGCTTATACTTTTCCGTTATGACGGAGAACGCACGCACGTTTCACGAAGCCGTGTGTATGTGTAAAGGGGTTCTTGACAGTTCTTGAACAAGGTCACCATCACAGTGATCAGTGAGCACTAGCAGCTGGACCGGACTTGTTAATCGGATCCGTTCGTGATCGCGGCTATGAGGAATCTAAGTGTAGTGAAGTGCGAGATATTGTGAAGCTGGGGGAAATCCTGGATGCCTCTTACGATGAAATGATCCATGATGCCTTCTGTCGTGGACCTGGCAGCGAGGTCTTTTGATGCCATGTCCACATCCAGGCCGTCTTTCACACAGTATAAGCACCAATCATTGTTGGGTCTTCATAAATCAATGTTGAATTCACCGGTAATGGTGAGAGGCCTAGTTCTCTCAGCAGATTTATTGTAGAAAGCATTGACCCAGGTTTTTGCGTAATCCACGTGGTCCACGTTGCGGACCACTTGGACGAGTGGATGGTAGTTGAGCGTCTTCCACGGGTGTTCTGTCTTCAGCTTCCTCACTTTCCTTGCGTCCGCGGCGGTAGGGTAGCGGTCACGGTGCTCGGCTGCTGACACGAAGGTCGCAGGTTCGATCCCGGTCGCGGCGGTCGCATTTTGATGGAGGCAAAATGCTAGATGATTGTGTACTGTGCGATCTCGGTACACGTTAAAGAACACCCAATGGTCAAAATTTCCGGAGCCCTTCGCTATTGCGTCTCTCATAATCATATCGTAGTTCTGGGACATAAAAGCCCAACAATTATTAATAATATCACTTTCCTTGGGTGTCAATGTGTGTGTTCGCGGTTACTGTGTTGGTTGAGACTTTGTATCACCTGTGGCACATACCCGCATAACATGAACTCTGGTGTATGTGCCATACGTGACTGAGAGAAAGCGTTTCATGACGTATGCGACAGGTATTTTGCGTTATTCATGTCATGAACAGTGAATTGTGTTCGTCATACACTGATCCCCTGCTACGCCAATCTTGGCATATTACAAGTTATGGAGACGACCAGGAGAGCGCCGAGACGTAGGCGGCTAGATAGATAGATAGATAGATAGATAGATAGATAGATAGATAGATAGATAGATAGATAGATAGATAGATAGATAGATAGATAGATAGATAGATAGATAGATAGATAGATAGATAGATAGATAGATACGTAGATAGAAACGGCCAAAGTGGCTGAGGTTCGCTAAGAAATGCTTCGCATTTAATATAAAAAACGAAGCTATCAGGCAACTCAGCAACAACACGCACTATCGAAAATTAGCCTCGGACCCAACTCAAGGTTATAGTTAAAGCATACAACACACGATTACAGATTTTCTAGCCAGGGAATTAATCACACACTCGGAGCACCGGTTCCTAATGCCTAAAAATAGGCAAGCAGGTCACTTCTACCTTCTTCTGAAGATTCATAAATTGTCCATAGATGAACTGCTTATCGCGCAAATCCCGGGAAGGCCTATAGTATCTAACAACAATACACCTACACAGTCGCTATCAACCTTTCTAAATCATCATTTATCTAAAATACCATCTACCTACCATCTTTTGTTCAAGATACACCTCATTTCCTTCGAATAATGGATTCTATTACCAAAACACAAACACTCTCGGATCAAGCCATTCTGGTGACATTAGATGTCTGCTCCTTGTACACGAATATACCTATCGCTGTAGCGATTGAAGCGGTCTCAAAATCACTCATAAAAAGCAAGCAAACACATAATGTTGAAATTTACCTATCGTTACTGAAATTAGTCCTGACGCTAAATTATTTTAAATTTGATTCGTCCTACTACCTGCAAACTTTCGGCACTAGTATGGGAACTCCTTTTGCGCCTACATACGCCAACATTTTTATGGGACAGTTAGAGTCAGAGCTGCCAGAATCATGTCCAGTCAAGCCTTCCACCTATCTCTGTTACATAGACGACATATTTATCATCTGGGAACATGGCGTAAGTACACTAAACGCATTCATTGACCACTGTAACAAGTTTCACTCTAGTAATAAATTCACCATGCACCATTCTTCCAGTGAAATTAACTTCCTAGAAACGACGGTATCTATTGAAGCAGGAAAATTAAAGACGACGCTTTACAGAAAACCAACAGACAGCCAGCAATACCTACATTACACTAGTCATCAACCGCGACACTGCAAACAAGGGATATTTGTAGGGCAGGCGAGGCGTAAGAGAAGGATCTGTAGCGACGACAGTGACTATGTTCACCACTTAAGCAACCTAAAGGAAACATTAGTTAAAAGAAATTACCCGCAAGATGCTCTAAACAAGGTCTACAATGATGCATGTCAACTAGATAGAAAATCATCACTAGCTCAAAGGGCCCCCATAGCACAGGCCAACCAGCCGCCAGCATTTATAACCAAGTACTCAAATGCGCTACCAAACATAAATATTATCCTCCGTAAGTATTACCCAATACTAGGAAGCAACGAGCACCTTAGAAAAGCATTTCCCGGAGTACCAAAGGTCGTGTACTGTCGCAATAGGAATTTTAAGGACATGCTAGTGCATGCAAAAGTAAACCCTTATTCTACTGCCCACATAATACGTTGCTCTCGTCCAAGATGTAAGACTTGCAAACACCTTCAAGATGACCCTATAGTTAAAAGCACTGAAAGTGATTACGCCCATCATATAAAATATAGTCTTACTTGCACTACTTCAAATGTTATCGACATGATCGAATGTTCATATTGTTACGGGGTCGTGACGTGGACGAAGACCGCAGCCGACGTGTCAGAGATGAAAGTATTTATTTGGCGGAACTTGTGGCCGAGAAACGGAAAGCTAATTTACAGCAATACACACTCTATGCACTGATAGCGGCGAGCAGAGCGTCGACCGTCGAACTGACAAGCGATGAAGCGCGTCGGCATTTAAACATGTGCCGTCAAATATTCCAGCGTTATCGCTGGCTGTCGCGCAAATTCTAGAATAAGCTCGAGTGTGCGCTTCTTACGTGCAAATAACAAAACGATCTACAATGATCGCGAAGCTTCTCGAACAATGAAGCGCGGTTCGCGCTGAGCGTTGCTAACAGTCTTTGTGGGAAAATACCGAATACAGCAAAAGTGATAAAGAAACCCACGTGACAATGCCTCCTTCTGAAAAAGCATCGTCCCGATGCTTGAAACAGAACACGGGGAGGGGGGGTGGCCAATACATGCAACAAGAATAAAGCCACAAAGTACCATAAACATTAAGCACAAGCAAGAAAGTAAAATAATAAAGCAAAATAACAGTCCTCAGATTCGCTAATGCGCGTAATATGGTTTGAGGCGCACGACATGGACGACTTCAGGTCGTGCACGGCGCCGCTGAGAGTTCGTAATGCCGTCAAGGACAACCTCGTAGTCGTGTGTGCCGAGGCGTCGAAGTACCCTATACGGTCCGAAGTATCGTCGAAGAAGCTTCTCACTAAGTCCGCGTCGGCGTACTGGCGTCCATAACCACACACGGTCACTGGGTTGGTATTCGATGTGGCGTCGTCGAAGGTTGTAGCGGCGGCTGTCAGTCGTCTGCTGGTTCTTGATCCGTAGGCGGGCGAGCTGTCATGCTTCTTCGTCGCGCTGTAGGTAGGTGGTCAGGTCGATGATTTCCTCGTCGGTCACGTTTGGTAACATGGCGTCGAGCGTCGTTGCCGGGCTCCGTCCGTAGACCAACTTGTATGGCGTCATCTGTGTCGTTTCTTGTACTGCCGTGTTGTACGCGAAGGTCACGTACGAAAGGATGGCGTCCCATGTCTTGTGTTCGACGTCGACGTAGATCGCCAGCATGTCGGCGATGGTCGTATTTAGATGCTCGGTGAGGCCATTGGTCTGCGGGTGGTAGGCGGTGGTGCGGCGGTGGCTCGTCTCGCTGTATTTGAAGATCGCCTGAGTTAGGTCCGCAGTAAAGGCGGTACCTCTGTCTGTGATGAGGACCTCTGGGGCGCCATGACGCAACACGATGTACTCCACGAAGAACTTGGCTACCTCGGCGGCACTGCCTTTGGGTAAGACCTTTGTCTCGGCGTAGCGGTTTAGGTAGTCAGTGGCCACGACGATCCACTTGTTTCCGGTATTGGACGTCGGGAACGGCCCCAGTAAGTCCATCCCGATTTGCTGGAATGGCCGTCGAGGTGGCTCCATAGGCTGCAGAAGTCCGGCTCGCCTAGTGGGCGGTGTCTTTCGTCGCTGACAGTCCCGGCAGGTCTTTACGTAACGGGTGACGTCGGCGGAAAGGCGCGGCCAGTAGTACTTCTGTATTCTTGCTAGCGTGCGAGAAACACCAAGGTGTCCAGACGTCGGGTCGTCGTGGAGAGCCTGGTGGACCTCTGGCTGCAATATCGAGGGTACCACGAGAAGGCAATCGGCTCGAAGCGGTGAGAAGTTCTTCTTTTGGAGAACAACGTTGCGCAAAAAAAACGCCGTCAGTCCCCGCGTCAATACCTTAGGAACAACGGTGGTCCTGCCCTAGAGGTAATCCACAAGGCCCTTCAGTTCCGGGTCGGCTTGCTGTCGTTCGGCGAAGTCGTCGGCACTTATGGCTCCCAAGAAGCTGTTATCATCCGGGTCGTCGGGCGGTGGTGGGTCGATGGGGGCACGAGACAGGCAGTCGGCGTCGGAGTGTTTCGTTCCGGACTTGTACACGACGGTAATGTCAAACTCTTGAAGTCTTAGGCTCCACCGTGCGAGCCGACCTGAAGGGTCCTTCAAGTTAGCTAGCCAACACAAGGCATGATGGTCGCTCACAACTTTGAAGGGCTTGCCGTAGAGGTAGGGGCGAAACTTTGACGTAGCCCAGATGATGGCGAGGCACTCCTTTTCTGTTGTGGAATAGTTGGCCTCTGCCTTAGACAGTGACCGGCTAGCATAACTGATAACACTTTCCAGTCCACCAGTCCGCTGCACAAGGACGGCGCCGAGTCCTACGCTCCTTGCATCGGTGTGAATCTCCGTATCGGCGTATTCGTCGAAATGAGCAAGTATCGGAGGTGTCTGCAGGTGTCGTTTGAGTTCATGAAATGCTTCGACTTGCGCTGTTTGCCACCTGAATTCGACGTCGGTCTTCGTGAGCTGCGCTAGTGGCTCGGCTATCCGTGAAAAGTCTTTGACAAAGCGTCTTAATAGGCGCACAAGCCGAGAAATCGGCGCACGGCCTTCTTGTCGGTTGGTGGCGGGAAAGCGGCTATGGCAGCTGTCTCCTGCAGGTCTGGGAGCACTCCAGTCATTCTGATCACGTGACCCAAAAACAGGAGCTCCTGGTGCGTGAAGCAGCACTTTTCTGGCTTCAGGGTGAGCCGGGAGTTCTTGATTGCTTGAATTACGGATTGAAGTCTCCGGAGGTGTTCGTCGAAGTTCGCGGAAAACACAACGACGTCATCCAAGTAAACTAGGCAATTCTGCCACTTCAAGCCAGCTAATACAGTATCCATGACTCGTTGGAAAGTCGCATGTGCCGAGCAAAGACCAAAGGGCATGACCTTGAACTCGAACAGGCCGTCCGGTGTTATGAAGGCAGTCTTTTCTGGGTCTCTCTCGTCGACTTCGATTTGCCAGTAGCCGGTCTTGAGGTCCATCGAAGAAACGTACTTCGCGTTATGGAGTCGATCTAGGGCGTCGTCTATACGTGGGAGAGGGTACACGTCCTTTTTCGTGATTTTGTTCAGGCGACGATAATCGACGCAGAAACGTAGGGTCCAATCCTTCTTCTTCACTAACACCACCGCTGACGTCCACGGACTCTTTGAAGGCTGGATGGTGTCGCGTAGCATTTCGTCGACTTGTTTCTTTATGGCCTCACGTTCTCGCGTCGAAACTCTGCACGGGCTCTGACGGAGTGGCCTCGTACTTTCTTCTGTTATGATGCGATGTCTTGCGATCGGTGTCTGCCGAAGTCTGGACGACAATGAAAAGCAGTCCTTGTATTGCAGGAGCATGGTTTTGAGCTAGTCTTGCTTGACCTTCGGAAGGCTCGGGTTGACGTCGAAATCTGGTTCCGGACCTCGACTCGTCGAAGCAGTTTCGGCAGCTTCGAAGAGGGCGAGAAAGCATCACTGGCGGCTACACATTCTTCGAGGTAGGTGACTTCGTACCAATGTTGAGGTGCCTATATTCGTGGCTGAAGTTTGTCAGCACTACCTTTGCTTTAGCGTCACGCAGCTCGGCTATACCTCGTGCGACGCAAATTTGATGGTTCAGGAGTAGGTGCTGATCACCCTCGATGACGCCTTCAAGGTACGCAGGTTTTTCGGTGCCGACGGAACCAATGACGCTGGAACGCGGCGGAAGGGTCACCTGCCCTTCTATCACATTCAATGCATGGTTCCCTGGCGTCGCGCGGGTCGGGAGCGCTTTATCTGAGCTTAGTGTTATCGACTCAGACCTCAGGTCGATGACGGCGCCGTGTTCACTTAGGAAGTCCATTCCAAGTATTACATCCCTGGAGCAGTTTTGTAGGATTACAAAGCTCGCAGGATAAGTCCGGTTATTGATGGTGACTCTCGCCATGCAGACACCAATCGGCGTTATGAGGTGGCAGGGGCGTAGCCACGTTAGGGCACACCGGGCCCGTGCCCCCCCCCGAAATTTTTTTAGGCCATAGCATACAGAGCAGAAAATGACACTCGACCACATCTGCCTGCTCGTCCCCACTACAGATCAAGGAGGTGCCCCCCCCGAAAAATATTTCTGTCTACGCCCCTGTCAGGTGGCCTCCAGCTGTCCGGATTTCGGCTGCACTCCAAGCGGTCTTTACTTTCTTCAGCTCGGTGGCGAATGGCCCACTGACGACGGAATAGGAGAGCGGTGACATTGTGGCCGTCGATGAGAGCGCCGAGGTCGCTAGTTCGTCGTCTTGCGTTGCGGTTGGGTCACGGTGTCGGGTCCCGGCTGCGTCGGTATGTTCCACTGCTTCCATGTTGCGTCGTCGGGTCTTCTTCGGTCTGCGAGGTTTCGTCGGCAGGGCTTCGTCTGCTTCGCGTCGTGTACTGCAGGTCTCGTCGCGTTGTCGTCGGCGGCGGCCGCGGAGGATCTTCGGCATTTCGTCGTACAGCAACCGCACCTCCATCGGTTGCTGCCCTTAGTTTCCCGAAAATGGGCTAGGCGACCGGCCCCGATTTGGGCCAGTGTACTGCCGGCGGTGCGGTGACAGTAGCGGCCCGGTGAAGGCGAGCGGGAAGGTCGTCGTTCTTGCCACTGTGTTCCGGTGAGGTAGTCGTCGATGTCGCGAGGCCGTTCGCCTGGCCGCGGGCGCGGCGCGTTGACGGCGAATCCTCGAAGCCCCATCTGTCGGTACTGACAGCGGCGGTACGTGTCGCCGGCCTCCCCGCAGTGGTAACAGAGCGGGCGGTTGTCAGGGGCGCGCCAAACGTCGGTCTTCCTTGGCGTGTATCGCTGGCCGGCTGGCGGGCGGTATGACGTCGGTGCTGGCGGCGGTGGTGCCTGGTGGCGGAACTGCTGTGGCGGTGCGGCGTCCTGACGTGGGCGAGGAGGGGGGCGTTGCGCCGGGCTGCAGCAGCATAGCTCACTGCTTGGAGCTGTGGTGGTGCCGGCTGAGGAACATCCAGTGACTGTTGTATCTCCTCGCGTACAACATCAGCAATCAACGTCACTTCGGGCGGTGCCAAAGGTGCGAGCTTTCGCAGCTCCTCTCGCCCGATGGCTCGGATCGTTTCACGCAGGTCGTCGGAGCAGAGTGGTTGAACGTCTGCGTAAGCTGGCGTCGAGCGGCGATTGAATTGTCGGGTGTGCATCTCCAGCGTCTTCTCAATCGTCGTCGCTTCGGAGATGAATTCCTGGACAGTACACGGTGGGTTCCGCATCAGACCCGCGAACAGCTCCTGCTTTACTCCTCGCATGAGGAAGCGAACTTTCTTGTCTTCCTGCATTTCGGGGTCGGCGTGGCGGAAGAGTATGGTCATTTCTTCTGTAAGGATAAAGAAAGAGCACCACGTTTTCGTTTGGGCGCTTTACACGGGTTTCCAGTAGAGCTTCGGCCCTCTCCTTGCGGACGACGCTTGTAAATGTGGCGAAGAACCTAGTGCGAAAAATGTCCCACGTTGTCAGGGTTCGCTCTTGGTTCTCGAACCAGGTCAGCGCGGCGTCTTCCAAGGCGAAGTATACGTGCCGTAGCTTGTCCTCACTGGTCCATTTATTGAAGACGGCGACGCCGTCGTGCACCTCTAGCCTGTTTTCCGGGTCTTCAAATTACGATCCGCGGAACGTTGGCGGCTCCATGCGTTGTTCTAGTACGACTGCCGTGGGTGATGGCACAGGGGCTGTCAACGTTGCCGCTGTCGTGGTCATGGCCTGTGTCTTCCGGGTCTTATCAGGTAGAAGCCCGTACTCTGGTGCTAGACCTCGTTGTGTGCGGCTGGCTCGCTGGTCGGGGTTGGCGTAGACGTCTTCTTTGCGACTTAGACAGGGTTCACGGCTTGACGGGGGCGTCTGGAACATGAAGGAAATGCACCTCCACCAGATGTCACAGGGTTGTGACGTGGACAAAGACCGCAGGCGACATGTCAGAGATGAAAGTGTTTATTTGGCCGAACTTGTGGCCGAGAGACGGAAAGGTGATTTACAGCAATATACACTGTATGCACTGATAGCGGCGAGCAGAGCGCCGACCGTCGATCAACTGACAAGTGATGAAGCGCGTCGGCATTTAAACATGTGCCATCGAATATTCCAGCGTTATCGCTGGCTGTCGTGCAAATTCTAGAATAAGCTCGTGTGTGCGCGTCTTGCGCGCAATCTTAACAAAACGATCTACAATGATCGCGAAGCTTCTCGAACAATGAGGTGCGGATCGCGCTGAGCGTTGCTGACAGTTTTTGTGGCCGAAAACCGAATACAGCAAAAGTGATAAAGAAGCGCACGTGGCAATATTGTCAAAAACGGTACATTGGCAAAATAAGACAACTTGTTAATGTTAGATTAAATGGGCATCGCGCGGACACGGCAAAGAAGTTACCCAACGCAGTGGCAGAGCATTTTAATGTAGCAGGTCATGGTTTCGAAGATCTCAAACTTTACATACTTCAGTCAAACGTCAAACTTCCGGTCCCCAAGGGAAAGAAAATATACAGTCATACCTTATTCACAAGTTCAATACGCTCCAGCCAGCAGGTATTAACGTTTCTAAGGGGGCTCTTGAATTGATTGGGTATGGTACATACACAACGAAAACCAACGAGAGTCAAGCCCTTCTAGAAATTTCGAACCTACTATTGTTAAAATCCCATGCGTTTCCACTGACAATCATTCAGTGAAACCTACACCCTCCCCTCTCACCCCCCGCTTTTCTGTTCCTTATGACTCACACAGTTCGTCACGGCGGCTTCTCCCACCTCCCCAAGCCCCACTCTGGAGAAGAAACGAAGCATATACACACGATAGCTAAGGAAATCAGTTCCAGCCTTGATGAAGACAAGTCCACTTGTCGAAACGTCGGCTCGAGCACCCAAGCCCTGTTTACGGATTTTTTCACCATAAAGAGACACGTGCCGGGAGCTCCGAGAAATCTTCCCTTTCTTTGTTGCTATGAATCTCCAACATCTTCCCACCGACAAAGTGGTTAGCTTGAAGCCTCCAAACGGTAAAGGTGTTACACAGCCTTTCGTGCTTTTTTTCCGTCTGACTTTCTCGGGAGACACAGAGAAACATGATCGTCACGACCCATAAATGTCTCTTTGATTACGGCTAGAACCCATAAGAGCCTTGGAGATTTCTCGTTCATAAGTACGACGTCTCCTACTTTTACTACAAGCAGTGCCATTGATGTGGTGAGCTGATTGTAGCTGTAAAATATATTCCTTGTGCCATCTCTTCCAGAAGGCATCATGGCATGCTTTTCTTTGCCTCCAACGTCTTTGTAGTTCATCTTTGGCCGAACTAGGCTCCGTCTCCGTGGTCTCGTCATGAGGAATGGAGACTGACCTTCGACCACTCAACAATGAGCCGGTGTAAGCCGTGGCTCCTGCAGCTGACTTGGTATTACTGCCAATGGACAAGAGTGTACTATTGAATAAACTTCTGTCTTCACGGTCTCTAATTCAACATAGTTCAGCAAGGCTGTCTTCAAGGCCTTTTGTAGTGCTGTCTTTATTGTACGTATCAGCCGTTCCCAGAAACCGCCCCACGATCGGGCGCATTCCGCTATAAACTTCCATTTAATTCCATTCTGCCTGAACTACTGAAGTATGCGTTCATCTCGGTCTGACTCACACATACTTTTTCGTTCCTTTGAAGCTCTGTGAAAAGGAGACAGAAAGCCATATGGCTCGTATATATGAGCTGCTGCTTTTAAAACATTCCTCTTCATTGTCTTCATGGATGCTACGAGCTGCATAATATAGGAGGTGTCAAGCCTTTACACGTCATCTTCAGGGTACTAAAGAACTCCCAGTAATTTCTTGTTCTTAGGAACTGTTAAACGAATATCTTTATTAATGCCTTCTCTTTCTTCACTGAGATGTTGAATACATGTCGAATTTGTCGTCCATTTACGCAGATGCATTTCTGCTTCATTGATAACATTAGCTCCATTATCGCGAACCAGCAAAGCTGCTTCCGCTGTGTCTGCTCCGGCCACAATGTCGTCGACATAAAACTGGTGTTTTAGACCACTGGTCATCTTTTCGTGTTCTCCCGTTGTATTCTCAAAGTGATGAAGTGTGGCACTAAGAAGAAACGGGCTTGATGCGGCTCCGAATGACACACGATTCCTCCTCCATACGTGCGCGGGTACTTGTTATGCAAAACCATTTTCTTGATATTCTCGTACCGCTTTGTCATACTGTGTCTACAACGCTTCGTCTTTGAGAAGCCCCCATCGGCAATGGAGTCACAATATGGGTGGCCCTGGCAGTTATGCCACATGAGAATTCGTGCCAAACTCCTGCATTACTTGCCCTGCACTGATAAACCATGCATTTCTGTCATGCAAAGGGGCATGAGTTATTTGGCACTTCGAAAAGGCGGTAATTCGGGTTAGTTGGCTGTCCTTTATCGTAAAAAACATGGCTGATCCCTCCGTCATAGGAATCGGTATAACACGAAAGTGAAACGTGTTTTCACAGAACTAGTGCTTATTGTGTAGTGATATATGAGAGCTTGTACAATGTATATTCGTGTTTGGCAGCTACAGCACCGTTTGACGTGGATGCACCTACGTTGACGGCATGTCTCTATCGCGGCGACTAACGCCCATGATCATGATTAAACCGTTGTGGTAGCTGACGGTGTGAACATATATTTGGACACAGTTAATCATGAATCCCGCGTAAGGATGATATCAACAAGCTCATAATCAATACTGGTACCCGGTATGCACTTCTTCAAAGCGTCGTCAATTAAGGAGAGAAACGACACAGTGTGCGCTTTCTAGCAATGGGTGACCGACGCCTGCGCTCACCACCACACACTGCGCTTCAGCAACACGGGAGGTAGGGGTTCGTAACCTGAGCCGCAAACGCGTGCGTCCCGCTGGCCTCTGTCTCGCAGGCGCTGGTCTCGCTCCACCAAGGCACGACATTCGCCAGTCGAAATCGCATCCTTTCTGCAACGCGTATTGAAGCAGTTTTGTTAGTCCGTGTTCTCGCAATCGAAGCAGTCGGCGGCGGAGAAATCCCGTTAGTGCATGTGGAAGCTGCACTACTCCGATGAGCCGACGCACGCTAACACGAAGCGAAAGGCAAAGAACGTAACTGCGTCAAGGGTGCCTCGGCGACGCCAGCGCGGCAAGTGCACCTCGCTGGTATCGAGACGCTTTAACCATGACCTCCTACATCGAGCGCAATCTCGGAGTAAGCGCTAGTAAGTGTCGATCGTGAAGCATTACTTCTCTTCACCTCTCATAGACGGCGGCACCGCCCCCGCTCCGCCCCGCCTACCTACACCGCCAACAGAGAGCACCGTGCGAAAGAGAGAATGTGTGAAAGATATAAGGGGCGTTCGCGCCGGATTCCCCACCTGCCGAATTAGTAAGTCGGTAGGGCGTCGGGCGCTTGCCGTCGCGGCCGCAAGGTCGTGGGTTCGATTCCCAGTGGGGGATCTTTCTCTTAGTTTTTTTCTTTCTCACCCGCTGGCGTCCATTTTATCAACGTCATATCCGTGACGGATGTGCTTGGTGGATCCCGGCATAAAACACTTTCGTGTTAAAAAGAGTGCAGAAACAAGGGACAAACGAGTTGTCTCTTTCTGCTCGTCCATTGTTTTTGCATTGTTTTTATGAGTTATTTCGTACAATGTTGATGCACTCAACTGCACAATGTCATACATAAACAATAACTGATAATCTATTTATTCTTCTACGGACATATCTTGACATGCCTCTCACAGTCGCAATAAAGGCCCACCCAAGCGCAAAGTGGGGGGAGTGAAAATTCTTTATTCTGTGTGGGCCTCTGGTTGAACTTTGGCTTGTACAGTGCCCTAGCTCTCTCGTTATTGACATTCCGTCAGCGTAACAGCACCAATAAACTTTACCACTTTATGTCTCTTTTCAGATTCCAGGAACACCATTATCTAGATTGGTACAAAATATATTTATGTAGTGCTCTAACAATACCATATGGCAATGGCTGAAACCTGCTTATGGTTAGATCAGGGTGTATACAGGTGCTTGAGGCCCTTGAAAACAGTTGAAATTGAAAAGCACATTTTCACAGCCCTTCAAATTCCTGGACTGTCTTCTTTTCTCGGAAAATGCTTCAATTTCTTCGCATATGGTGCCTAATATTGACTATGGCAGCTGCTATGTATAGGTCAACGTTCATCAGGCCAGTTACAAGGGCACATGCCGTGCTTCTGTTATGGCTCCCGGCCTGTGTTTAACCTGCCTTTATCACCGTTCATCTCCTACCATTCACTTCATTTCCTCACCTCGTCTACTTTCTCTCAACTTTCCACCTGATGACTTGACTTTTTTTTGTAAGCCAGCTTTTCAGTTTTAAGTGAAGTCGCTTCTTAAGCTGGAATAGTGTGCAGGAGGCTTGATCCATCTTCCGGAGCAGGTAGCAAAACTTCTTTGCAGACTAGTTAGTTCATATTTGTAAGCAACCAGCAGGAAAGAAGGAGGGAGACAGGAAAGAGCGCAGACTACCAACTGTTTATTCTCAGTTCACGAAGCCAATATATAGGCATGCCACGCTGCGCCATCACGATGCGCACAACACCAAGATTCATTTACAACACTTTACCACGGACAGAGCTGTGAAAAAACACCTCATGTTTACCGAGCGCCACATTTTTTTGTTGTCACATAATCACAGGGTGCAAATCAGTTCTGCGGAATCCCGCAAGGTGGCGGAAGGGTTAAGAAAGGGAAAATAGACAACCACCCGTTTGTAGCACGAAGCCACAAGAAAATCCACACGGATTTCTCAGCCTAAGAGGCTTTATTACTGAGAAATTTATATAGATTTTCTTGCGGCTTCGT
The DNA here is from genome assembly GCF_013339695.2 of Rhipicephalus sanguineus. Lineage (NCBI taxonomy): Eukaryota > Metazoa > Arthropoda > Arachnida > Ixodida > Ixodidae > Rhipicephalus > Rhipicephalus sanguineus. The sequence goes on along the minus strand of NC_051182.1, from coordinate 7,794,826 downwards.
GCTACAAACGGGTGGTTGTCTTTTTTCTCTTTCATGATCACAGGGTGTACACCTCTACTTTTACCTCTTTAATTTTTAATCTTTTTACAACTCTAAGATGGCGCGGACAACACATGAAAAGCCACATTGAAAATTGTAAAGGCCATGGAAAATGACAAAACTATAAAACAACGCTGCTCATATGATTCAAATCCATCTACAAAAGGGCAACAACGATGAAACACACCAATAAAGCAACAATGAAAAACACCAAGATTCGCAACTTAAAACAGTCTAAAAACTTTACAAAGTGTCATACGGGAAACAAAATAGGCGAAAAGAGTGCACAGCAGCTAACCCTCATCAAAAGGTTAACAGAAGAAAACCTTTCCAAAGTATTAGCCCCAAAATTAAATATGGCCATTTAAGAACACTATTTCTTTGTCCGAAAGCGATATCGACGGCATGTTTATGCATTTGTCATTGTACTGCCTTATAAAATACGCTTCTATAATTTCCCTTTCGGTCTTTTCCCTTGCTTTTGCCATGACTGATACATCCTCGAATCGGACCATACAGCCACACGTCCTACAGTGAAAATCGAAATGGCCACCATTTTTACCCCTTACAGCCAGACTGTGCTCACGCATGCGTTCGTTGAGGGAGCGCCCCATCTCCCCTATGTATGCTCTTTCACATGATAAAGGGATGTGATGAACTACAGCAGAAACACACCGAGTGAACACGTTTGCATGCTTTTTTGAGCAAACAGCGTTCTTCTGTTTTGTCATAAACGAACAGATCTGCCCTAACGTTCTGGGCGCGGAAAACGCTACATCAACACCGTACCTATTAGCAACCTTTTTCACATTATGGGATATGTTATGAAGGTACGGCATAACATGTACAGGTTTCTTCTCCTTTTCTTTGACTTTGGGATTACCACCCTTGTATTTCTGAAGAAGGCTTTCGCAAGCACTGGAGATAATCTGCATGGGGTATCCAGCTGCACCCAGATGAACCACCTGTGTCTTGAAGCTCTCACGCATCAGATGCGGGCCGGACTTATCAAGGGCTGCTGCACAAGCTGAGAGCACTATGCCCCTTTTATTCAACTTTGAGTGAGCGCTTTCGTACGGCAGCAGGCCTTTCCTGGATCGCGGATTGTATTTGTAGCAGATGTGCTCCTTGGTAAACTTCAGCCGTAGGTTCAGAAACTGGATCTCATTTCCGACCGCCATTTCATAAGTGAACTTCAAGCCACTGGAGTGTCTGGTAAAAGCCTCCAGGATATCATTCACAGCATCATGAACACGTTCACCCGGTATCTTTCTAAGCACAATAAGGTAGTCGTCGACATACCTGTAGGTGCGAACAACATCCAAGGAGGACAGCTCATCCTTCAGGCGCTGGTCAAAAGCTTCGAGGAATATGTCACTGAGGACAGGTCCGACAGCGGAACCAATGCAAATTCCGGCTTTTTGGACATACATACTATCCTGGTGACTGATTGCAGTGGACTCCAGGCAGAACTTTAGAAGTTCCAAAAAGGTATTAATGAAAATGCAGTACTTATTTTGGAAATTCATTTCTCCAAATTCACCGATTGCTTGCCTGACAGCATCAAAAAGGGCACCGTGTGGAATTGAGTAAAAAAGCTCTTCCACGTCGATTGAAAAGACCGTAGACGCCGAAGGAAGGCCTTTTTTCAACGTAGAAATAATTTCCGAAGACCCTGGCACTAAGAAAGGGTCACCGCTGCGAAGGGCTCCAAGTATGCTCTGTAGGTACCGTGACACTATCCTTTGCCAACTGCCCTTCTCGGACACAATGAGGCGTAGCGGGTAGTCGGCCTTGTACGGAGCAGGTAGTTGGAGGTGGGCGAGGCCGTTCCTCAACTTGCTGTGTTGCCACTGGTAGGCTTGGCTCAGCTATGTAGTAGTCCTCTGGCGAAGCCTCTGCAACAGTCTGCTGTGTGTTTCTTGGTCACAGGTGGATGTGATTTCTGAAGAGGATGCCTCCGGTGTCTCTCTTTACGGCGTATCTTCGAGGTTCTGGACCGACATTCACCACAGTGTCTTTTCCCCATTTTTGATTTAGATGGAGCCCCAATGGCTGACGAGGAATTAGTGCCCAGAGATTTCGCAGTCTGCGTGTTTGTGTTGCTGCTTTTGCGTTTCATGGAGAAGTGTGTGGTGAGTTGCAGTTGGAAAGCTCGGTATAGTGCGCTTGGAAGGGTTGATAGGAATGTGCGCAACTTCCTGCTCATTAGCAGCTCAACTGGGGATTTTCCTCCTATCGTTGGAGTTGAACGATAGTTAAGCAGCACAACTGCGATGTCCTTGCCTTCCTCTGATGCCTTTGTCATCATTGATTTGACTGTTTGGATGGTGCTTTCTGCTTGACCATTGCTGCGGGGATACAGTGGAGATGAATGGACATGTTCGATATCCCAGTCATAAAAGAAATTTATGAGCTCGGCGCTGTCCAACCGTGGTCCTTGGTTCGATATTACAACATTTGGTATGCTGAACCTAGCGAATGTATCCTTGAGTACCTGCATAAGTGAACAGGCTGTGGTACTCGTCATCTGCCGAACCGCTATATAATGGCAGAAGTAGTCATCTATTAGAAGGTATGTTTTGCCTTTAAGATGAAAAAAAAATCCATGCCAAGCTGCATCCAAGGGTGGTCAGGCCATTGCATGGAACTGTCCAAGAGTGGCTGCCGCGGATTAGCATTCCGATGCGACTGACATATTTCGCACCTGTTTATCACGGATTCAATGTCCTTGCTTAAAGATGGCGAGTACACACTCTGGTTTGCCAAGTTCTTGCAAGCAGTGATTCCCCCATGCGCTTGGTGCAACGTTTGAAGTTCAGTTGATTGACAAGCTGTTAGTATGACTAGCTGCTGGCTATAGCAAACAAAGCCTTCTGTTGTGTGCAGTTCGCTTCTGATGTGGTAGAATGGCTTGACATTGTTGTCGACGTCTGAAAGTTTCTGAGGCCACGCATCGTGTATGTATCTTGCCACTTTTTGTAGGGTCGGATCTTGCGCAGTTGAATCTGCAATTTGACGAAGTCTTTCTGGAATTGCTTGGATCAAAGTTGATACGAGAAGTCCTTGATCATGATCCACTGTTTGCATCTGGTTAGATAAGTCTGGTGCACGTGACAGTGTGTCTGCTGCTGTCATCTGCCTGCCTGGTACGTAGGCGATAGCGATGTTGTATCGCTGTAGTCGCAGAAGTCGCTGGATTCTTGGTGAGAGCTTGTTGAAGTCCTTATTTTGAATACCAATCAGTGGCTTATGACCAGATTGCACTGTGATGTGTCTCGCGAAGGTTTTTCACACGCAAACACAACAGCCAGAAGCTCTTTTTCTATTTGTGCGTACCGCTGCTGTGTGGTTATGAGATCTGCTGATGCGTAAGCCACAGGTCTGCGTTCTTGTAGCAGCACAGAGCCCATTCCATAGGAGCTGGCATCCATTGAGACTCTGATGACCTTTGATGGCTCGAAATAGCGAAGCACGGGTACCGTCATTAGTTTCGATTTAATGAGCTCGACGGTGTCGGTATGCTGCTGCGTCCAGTGCCAGTGGACGCCTGTCTTTAGCAGTCTTTAGCAACTCACGAAGAGGTGTTGTCGTTTCTGAGAAGTCGGGAATAAATTTAGTTAGGTAAGTTGTCATTCCCAAAAATCTTTGTAGCTCTTGCTTGTTTGATGGCAGTGTTATGGCTTTGATGGCTTTCACTTTATCTGGGTCTGGAGCGATCCCTTGAGGTGAGAGTTGGTGACCCAAGTATGTAATCGCCGTCAATTCGAGCTGGAGCTTCGCCTTGTTGAGTTTTAAGTTGTTGGCACGTGCTACTGTGAGCACATTTCTGAGGTCTTTCTCATGCTCTTCAAGGTTTTGTGACGCGACCAGAACGTCGTCGAAGTAGGGCTTCACGATAAGTTGCCGTTCGAAGACCCTATCGATAGCTTGCTGGAAGAGCTCGGGAGCTGTTGCGAGGCCAAATGGAACACAAAGAAATCTATATTGTAGCGTATTGAAGAGGGGAAACACAAACACTCGTTTATTGTAGGCGAACTTGTGCCCAGATAACTAGGTGAAAAAATCAAGGAGTCCGCTATAGCGTGCCACACATCAAAGTGTCCGTTCGACGAACGCAATTCTTCTGGCCCGCAGGTTAACCAAGTCTCGTGACCGTGTGCGAGAGGCATGCGTTGCGCGGCCACATGAAGCACGAGCAGGCGCGAGACGTTGCGGACGCTAACCCAGTGGCCCGCTGGCTTCTTGGTAGAGAAAGCTTATTGTCGGTAGTCTCTGTGGCATTAGCCCCCTCCGAAATACGCATCGTCCCGATGCGCGATGGGGGGAAGTAGACAAGAAGGGAGCGTTTTCATTGTCTCTCGTAGTAGGGTTTCATGCGCACTACATGTACGACCTCCGCAGTGTTTTGCCGTTTTGAGCGCTCGTGTCCATCGGGGATGACTTGGTAGTTTAGGTCACTAAGTCGTCGGAGAACCTTATATGAACCAAAGTACCGACGGATGAGCTTTTCTGAGAGCCCGCGGAGTCTTATTGGTGTCCATATCCACACTTTCTCGCCTGGATGGTACTGAACTTCTCGGCGGCGCAGGTTGTAGTGGCTTGCGTCCTTGCGTTGTTGTTGAATTATTCGGTGTCGTGCCAACTGGCGCGCTTCTTCAGCTCTGGTAACATGCGTCGAGTGTCGTAGTGACAGTGCGGCCGTAGACCAGCTGAAATGGGGTGACGTGGGTAGTCCTGTAGGACCGTATTGTAGGCGAAAGTTGCGTATGGCAGAATTTCGTCCCACGTCTTATGCTCAATGTCAACATACATCGATAGCATGTCAGCAATGGTTCGGTTGAGGCGTTCCATCAACCCGTTCATTTGTGGGTGGTATGCAGTGCTTTTCCTATGACTGGTATTAGTCATCATCATCAAGTACTGCATCAACGCAGATTTGAAGGCTGCTCCTCGATCGGTAATCACGACCATTGGGGCACCATGTCGAAGAAGTATGTTTTGAACGAAAGAAACGCCAGGCTTGCGCGGAAAGCGCAGCACAGTCACTGCGAAAGCTGGAAGAGCGTCCTTTCTAGAGCCCGTTGTAAACTCTCTTGGGAGCTACTAATACAAGTACACTAGCAAGGTACCCACTACGCCATAAATCACAATATTTGTGAAGTTTAGAAGCACCTAAAACGCCATTATTCGTCATTCTGCATAGAAGCGAGGTTCCAGCTACAAATCTGTAAAGCATTATGTGCACTTTGTTTACGTGACGACTGTTGACGATGAAGAATTGTGGCTCAGCCCTTTGTAATGGGTTGGAAGCTTTAAACGACTCACCAGTTACGTAATTCGCATTGTGTGACGCCCGGTGCCTATTTCACTTTCCCACCATGCAATATAACATACGTTGACGTGAGAAAGAGATACAGAGAGAGGGGGGAAGAACTTTATTGAGACCCTGAGGAAATGGATCATGGGCTTATGGGCTTCCTTGGCAACTAATGCAAGTGCACTTGTGAGGAACCCACTACGCTACAAATCATCATAATTTCTGTGAAGTAGGGAAACAGCCACTATGCCATTTTTTGTCATTCAACGGAGAGCCGTAGTACCCGCTAAAAACATGTAAGGCATTGTGCGCACTTTGTTGGTGTTGTGCCTGATGACGATGAAGAATCATTGCAGAGTCCTTTGTAATGGGTTGGAAGCATCCAACAGCCCACTCGTTGCGCAATTCGCATTGTGTGATGCCTGGTTACAGAATTTGCATTGTGTGACGCTTGGTTGTTATTTTACTCTTCTACCACACTAAATTACATATGTGTTGTGTTCCAAGCACTCCCTGTTTCACGAGCGAGCCTTCGAACCCGCGAAGGACCGGATGCTGAAACTACTTCCAGATGTTGACCCCTCTCCTTCCCCCGCTCGGCGCAAAGGAGCCACCCATCGTTTCCCCCGGCAGTTCGGCTGCCGCCTCCATCCGAGTAGGAATAAACTTGTTTTTAACCGTTCGAGGCTGTCTACGCTTTTTGAGACTACCGCGACCCACGCGTACGTCTATGGGCCGACGATAACTCCGGACATAACAATATGTTAATGTGGTTCCTTCCGGACATGAAGCCTGTATAGCGTCTTTTTGCAAGGCAGTTTCAAGCACTGGCATGGCTCAGGGTATAACACTGGGCTCCCAAGCAGAGGGCCCAGGTTCGAACCCTATTTCATCCTGGAAATTTTTTCTTATTTCGTTTTTTTCCTTATTTCGAGCGATAGTGGTTACGGACACCGGCGGCGGCGGCGGCGGACAACTACTGCGCCAAAAACGGCCGTTGAAATAATCTCATAACAGCTTTTGCTGTAAAACTTGGAAACTTCAGTTGCCGTTCCTCGCTCAAGGCAGCCGGTTTCAGCGTACCGTGTCAAATAGTCCGTCGCGACGACGGTCCACCTTTTCCCTGATGACGACATTGGAAACGGTCCGAGAAGGTCCATTCCCACTTGTTGAAATGGAGTCTTGGGAGGGTCTATGGGCTGGAGAAGGCCGGCCATCTTGAGCGGTGGTGCTTTGCGCCTTTGACATTCGCGACATGTCTTCACGTAATGCCGCACAGACGCATACAACTTGGGCCAGTAATATTTTTGGTGAATTCTGGCGAATGTTCGACTGACGCCCAAATGGCCCGCCGACGGTTCATCGTGACAGGCTTCTAAGATTTCAGGCCTCATGGCTGACTGTACAACGAGTAGAAACTTCTCCTTGTGCTCAAAGTTCCACTTGTAGAGTGCATTAGCTCGGAGGCAGAATGAGGATAATCCTCTCCTAAATGCGCGTGGAACTTGGACGTCAAACCCTTCGAGATGCTTTATCAATTGGAGCAGTTCTGTGTCAGCCCGTTGATGCTCGGCAATTTCTGAGGTTTCCATTACACAAAAGAATGGGAAGTCCTCTTCTGAAGGAATAGAGTCGAGTGGCGAGCGTGACGAGCAATCAGCATCGTTGTGTTTTCTGCCAGACCTATATACAACGATAATGTCGTATTCTTGGAGCCTGAGGCTCCATCTTGCAAGTCGTCCCGACGAGTCTTTTAAGCTTGCCAGCCAACAAAGTGAGTGGTGGTCGCTGACGGCACGGAACGGCCTGCCGTAGAGGTATGGCCTGAATTTGCTGATAGTCCATATGACTGCCAAGCACCCTTTTTTTGTCGCAGAGTAATTCCTCTCAGGTTTTGAAAGGGTGCGGCTCGCATACGCTATCCCTTTCTGTGCTCCATTTTGCCACTGAACGAGGACCGCGCCGAGGCCAAGATTGCTTGCATCTGTATGGACTTCCGTGTCGGCGATCTCGTCGAAGTGGGCGAGGATAGGCGGGGCTTGCAAACGTTGCTTGAATTCACTAAAAGCCATCTCTTGCTCATCATGCCAAACGAATGGTACCTCCTCTTTCGTGAGTCTTGTTAGAGGTTCGGCAATTTTTGAGAAATTTTCCACAAATCGCCTATAGTAAGCGCGTAAACCCAAAAATCGACGCACCTCTTTCTTGTCTCTTGGCTTTGGAAATCGTGCGACGGCCGCAGTTCGTCGGGGTCCGGGCCAACACGTTCAGTGCTGATCCCATGACCCAGGAATCGAAGCTTCTCAAATCCAAACTGGCACTTTTCCGGTTTATTCGTCAAGCCAGCGGACTCAATGGCCTGAAGTACTAAACGTAGTCTCTCTATGTGCAGGTCAAACGTTGCCGAAAAGACCACTACGTCGTCCAGGTAGACTAAACAAGACTGCCGTTTGAGGCCCGAGAGGACACTGTCGATCATGTGCTGGAATATCACTGGCGCACAACAGAGGACGAATAGGAGTGCTTTAAACTCATAGAGGCCGTCCGGGGTTACGAAAGCAGTCTTTTCACGGTCTCTTTGATCCACTTCAATTTGCCAATACCCGCTTTTTAAATCCAATGAAGAAAAAATTCGGCAGAACCCACGTACCGTGGGAGTCGGTGTTATGCGAAGCATGCGGCGGGAAGGTGACCGTGGGGTAATTTTTTTTACTGAGCGACAAGTTACAAAATGACGCTAAAGATCTTTACAAATTTCATACGCAGATATGTATGTGTACGAGCCGCATATGTTTTATATAACCAGTTGTTTACGGTTGGGTAACGCTGCCAACGTCAACGTGGGTATTACCAACACCAGAAGCGGTAAGCTGATATGTTGTGCTTACACTTGTCCCTTATTATGGAGAACGCACGCACGTTTCACGAACCCGTGTGCATGTGTGGAAAAAGTTCTTGACAGTTCTCGAACAAGGTCATCATCTCCGTGATCAGAGAGCACAAGCAGCTGCTCATGACTTGTTATAGGATCCGGTCGTGATCGCGGTGACGAGGGGCCATGTGTAGTGAAGTATGAGGTGTAGTACAGCTGTTAGAATTCGTGGATGCCTCGGTCATTTTGTCGACAAGTTGTCTGTCGATAGAGCCGGTGACATCTCCGAACCCGAAGTCACCCTTTGCGTAGGTGAGGTATAGGCCGTCGAGGCTGCTAGGCCAGGTGCTACGTAGACCACCATCAGTGGATGGCGCTTGTCGTATTCCTAGACTACCTGGGCGTATGTGGCCTACGTAGCCTAGTCTAAAAAGCGGCTGTCAATCTATCTGATATCATCCTCGGTTAGCATGAAGCCATCGCCCAGCTTCGTAAGAAATGAAGGGGACACTGCGTCATTCTGGCGGACTAAGTGCACTTTACGGTGCGGTGATATGGATAACATACGTAACTTTCGTAAATGTATTCCTCCGGGGTCGAGCAATGCTTTAATATAGATTGCTGAATCATAGGAATACAAATGTAATGTTTATAAGACTGCTATAAAAGCGGAGCCAACGCTGGAGCCACAGAGGTTAATCTGATATGATGCCTGTATCGTAGCAGTACACATCGTAGGAGTATCACGTATTGTTTGTTGCTTTTCTGTAAAATGAGATAGCAAGCACCAGAATCACAATTGACGTTGCATCGATATTACGCCTGCGCAGGCTGTTTTTCCAATCCAGTTTATAGACCTGGCGTGGCTCTGTGGTAGAATACCTGATTGCCACGCAGAATGCTTGGGTTCGAGTCCTGCTGGGATCCTAATCTTCATTATTCCTATTCGTCCGATGTTGGTTTTTCTTAACGCAGCCGATGTTGGTTTTTCTTAACGCTCTCGCATTTAAGCTACCAATGTCTGTTCTCGCCGTTCCTGGGTAGATATAAACTGTCAATCACCTGTGGCGCATACCCGTACACCGCGGCCCGTGGTAAACGGGTATGTGCCACGCGTGTCCAGTGGAAAGGGTTTGACGACGTACGCGACAGGATTTTCCCGTTATCAATGTAATGACCCGACAGTCATATTCGTCAAATCCTCTTACCCTCCCATGCAAATTTTGGTCTACACCAAGTTAAGGAGGCAATCATGAGAGCACCAAGACGTAGGCGGCTAGATAGATAGATAGATAGATAGATAGATACGTAGATAGAAACGCTCAAAGTGCCAAAGGTTCGCTAAGAAATGCTTCGCATTTAAAATATCTTGCGTTCTGGAGCCGATCCAATGTATCATCGATTCGAGGCAAGGGGTATACATCCCGCTTGGTCACGCTGTTCAGTTTGCGGTAGTCGACACTGAATCTCAACGTATTGTCCTTCTTCCTCACAAGAACTACCGGCGATGCCCATGGGCTTTCCGATGGTTGAATGACATCGTCTTCCAACATCTCTTGCACTTGGCCCTTTATGATCTCTCGTTCTTTCGGCGATACTCGATACGGGTGTTGATATACTGGCCTTGTTGTTTCGTCTGTTATTATTCTATGCTTAACAATCTGGGTGCGCCGAACTTTTGATGAGGTAGAGAAACATCCTGCAAAATCTCTTATCAGGTCTTGTATGATTTTCTTCTCGGCTGCCGACAGATTTTCGCTGATTGCAACTGTTCCTCCGACATCGTGCACAGTTTCTGAGGCAGGTGGTCCTAACGCCAGGCTACTTAAATCTGTCACAGCTGCAAAATTGCATAGAAAGGAAATGGCAGTGTTCCTCGCAACATGCTGAATTTCATTTCCGAAATTCGTGAGCAATACATTGGCACACCCACCACGTAGCTGAATAATGCCCCGAGCTATGCAAATGCCTTTCTTCAGCATCAACTCGACGTTGATATCCGCTATGCCTTCATAGTCGACGAATGCATCATTCCTTACGCCAACCAGCACGCTGCATCGTGGTGGCACCGTTACGTCATCGTCGATTACCCACAATGCAGGACACTCCAGCTCCTTCGTGTCTATGGCTAGCTTCGTCGAGAAAGAAACGCTAGAATTCTGCAGGTTGCTTATAGCACCATTCGCCAACAGAAAATCCATCCCGAGTATTACGTCCCTCGAGTATTCTAGAAGTACGACGAAATCAGCGACGTAAAGAGAACCTTGAATTCCGATTCTTGCGGTACATCTTCCCAGAGGTGTAATGAGATGGCCCCCAGCCGTACGTATTTGTGGTCCACTCCAAGGCGTCAAAACTTTAAGTTCTTTGCGATAGCATAGCTTACGACTGAATTATCGGCACCTGTGTTGACTAAAACGTTCAATTCACACCCGTCTACGGTAACGCGCAAGTCCGAAGAATTTTTTTCCTTACTTATTTTAGTCGTCGTATTCTGCTCGTCGCTGCTGCGCTGGGGCCTTGACGGAGGATCTTCGCTTTGTCGGACATCAGCGGCCTTGCCTCCCCAGGTCGCTGGCTTGGTATCTAGCTTAAAGCTGACGTTGTAGCCATTTACGTTGACCGTTTCTGTCCACTCTGAGTTGCTATTGATGTCGTTAGGTCGAGACTTTCTAAGAAAAATTCTTGCTGCTGATCCTGTTGCTGCGGATCTTCGAGGAGACCTATGCACTGGCGGGAGGTACTGCTGCCTCGTTGACCTTGCCTACACAGGCTGGCGAAATGCCCGAATTTGCCACAGTTGTAACAGTTGCAACCGTAGGCAGGGCATTCGCGTGGCCTGTGCGTTGTTCCACAGCGTGAACACTTTTGTTGCACCTTCAGCTGTGGTTTCTGTTGCCGGTTCCCCATTGTTGCTGGTTTTTGCGAGTTCCATTGTTTCGGCTTCTGTAGGGCTTGCACTTCAAAATTCGGCTCCTGGAGCTCTTTTACGTGTTTCTTGGATATTTCCGCTGCCTTGCATGTTGTCATGATTTTGACGAGTGTGAGGTCCTGGTCGCGAAAAAGGCGCTCTCCTAATGCTGCATCGCTGATTGCTACGACGATGCGGTCACCAATAAGTCCGTCTTTTTTCTCCCTAAAGTCGCATTTTCCTGCTTGCCTCCGAAGATCCGTTATAAACTCGTCGAATGTTTGGTTTTCTTTTTGCTTCATCGTGTTGAACACAGCAGACGCCTGTATTACATTTTTGTATGGTCTGTAGAGGGCGTCGAACTGTTCCAGGAGGGCACATAACATGATCCGTCGGCTGCTCGCCATCGGTGATTGAAGGTGGAGGGGGAATGTCTGGGCGACGCGGTGGCCGTGGGGCCCCATAACATGGAGAAGTAGGGCCCTACGCGTAGCTGTAGGATTGGCAGCGTACTCACAAGCTTGCTCGTAGATGTTGTACACTACTTTCCAGTCCTCCCAAGATTGCTGCGGGTTGTCGCCTGGCTCGAAATGTGCCGGTGGTTGAAGGAAGACGCTGGCCATAGTTGCGGGGTTGTTGCGATCCCACTTCTGACACCATGTTATGTTGCATTGTTGTTGGACCGCGACGAATACGGGACCAGCCCAGTCGAGAGCAGAAGTGGAACTGTTTGTTCTCTAGAGAAAGGTTATGGAAGCGTAACGTAGGTGGCGCTGGTTGCTGTCCTTTAGTTCAAGGTGGCTCATAGATGGCAGCACTAGAGAAGGAGCTGGAATATGATGCGCATATGTAACAAGCTCCAGCACTTATGCTATTTTTTGCTTCTCTATATGTAACTCTATCATGCAAGTAGCACACAAAGTGAAACTATATATCTTATAGCTCAAACACTATCCACTGTCCTTATGCAACCAAAGCTTTAATAATTAAAAGTGCTGTATGTGAGCTAGACACCAATTTTTTATTCTTACTATGTAAAGCTAACAATATTCATTTGGAAACATTGTTATTGCAAGAGGCTTGTACTTGGGATGCTGCTCTACATCGTTGAGAAACCTTCAGTAGTGATCTGAAAGTCCTTTGGAATTGGGCTATCGAAACCTGTAAGAACCCTGTTACCTTCTCAGCCTAGAGTTAAAGGGACACTAGAGAGCAAAACGATTTTTCTCATATTAGTAAACTACTTTTTCACGATACTAAAAACACCACGCTTGCTGCGAGAACACGCTTAGTAAGCGAGAAAGCACGCAAAAACAAAATGTGGGTGGCGACGCCACCTTGAACTTTCCGCACCATTCGCTGCGACGTCACATGTTTTGATGGCGCCTATTAGTGACTACGTTGTTCCTAATCGATAAAAATGAAGTACGTTGTCCTCTGAGGCAGCCATAGACTTAACATACCAAGTTCGGGGTAATTTCGTTGAGCCAACGGGGCCAAAATATGATAAATACACTCAAATCCGTGACATCATGTGAAGAGATTTTGGTGCGAAATTTAAAAATGAACCTTTCAACTTGATTTTCTCCTCTATTAATAAACCTATGATGGCGAAGTTAACGACATTAGTTCTCAAAGTACAATTTATTGATCTAAACCGATTCATTGTTTCTCTTCAGTGTCCCTTTAAACTAATGAACAGTTTTCGTGGTTCACGTTTATGAGAAGGAATACAATAAGGTTTTCAGCTGTACTACAGTGTGCAAAAAGACAACCTTTATTTGTGCAGGTGCCCGTGCTACAAGTTCAATCTTAACCCCTGCGGAGGGGGATCCAACCCCATGGAGAAAGTAGGGGCTGATGAGCTGCGTTTAAGTATGCTTTGCTGGTGCTTTTAGCTATTTTAAAAGACACAAGTGGCAGTGGTGTCCTGACATCACTTGGCTGCTCTTCCTCATCTTAATTAGCATAGCTCTTGCAACACTGGCTCTGCCAAAAACTACGCGTAATGCTCAAGGCAAAGTCTTTAACCCATGTAGTTTTGTCATCTCATGTGAGCTGACATACACACATAGATGAACCTTTGTTGTTGCTTGGAGGTAGACTCCATGGTTCTCTCCCAGCAGTCCAGCTCTCTTCTGTTTCTATTATGTATTACTATTCTTTTATTTATGCTTCAATGACCAAAGTATGCATGCTCACTCCTTGCGTGTGAAGGAGAAATGCACCGGTGTTAAAACAGCATAACAGGATGCGAAAAGTTAGGGACCCCTAACAGTGAAATTTTAGTTTGTGACTTTTTTACTGCAATTTGTAGCCTTGTGTCTGGCAATACCAAAATTGAGTGAGTCATAAATGCTCTGACATATTGTATAAGTAATGCTAGTGTTGCAAATTCTGACCACTTTTAGCATCATTTTGAAACGCCCTCCTAAAATTGTAAGAAAGTAGTGCCCCACAGCGGGGGAGCACCGAAGACATTGTGCGCTCAAGCCTTGGTGATATTGACAACGCAGTTTTCAAATCGGGGGCCCTGCGCGCGATAAAGAATGAAACGATATGGGTGCTTCGGTTTGAGTTAAGCCTCAGGAAAATGAAAAGCATTCCTGGCTTAAGCAGCCAAAACCAGCCCGAGAGCATCCCGAAAAGTGACCGAGACAGATGAGAAACGATAGCCCTTGTCAGGTGCCAGTTGTGGTATTGTGTGCACCCTGTCCATTTTCTGTGATGTCAACAATACTGGCTTTTCTTGTGGAACGTCACACCGGGCCTTCATCTACGTCATATCAGTGGAGATGTCGCGAAGTGTTACCAACTAAGATGAGCACTCACGCTTACATTAAATCCAATTTAATATATCTTAAAGGTAACTTTCGCCACTAATAATCAGCCAGTAGTGCCCACGCTTGCAGGACAATCAAACAACACAAACATCTCGAGGTTTTGATTTTGGTGTCAGGGGCCCTTTAAAGGGAACTAAAAGTATGCAGAGGAGAAAGAGCCGTATGGGTCCACCCTATGTTTTTTTTAAAACCTGTAAACGATTTAAGTAGTACTGTGCAGTCTACTTTAGGAGACCGGTAAGCATCATCATACTTGCAGAAAAACGTTTTCATAGAAACGTTATCAAGTTTATGTTGAATGTGCTAATCTTTCTTTGATGGAAATGATTTCAGTAACATTATTTTGTCACTGTATAATCATAGCAGTAGCGATCTTGCAATGCCTTCTTTTGTTCTTCAGCTTTCGAATAATGTTCTCTATGTACGAGTGTGTTTTCCCGTCATTATGTCTTTTGGTAAAGAGAACGTTTACTTTATTGAAGAGACTGATGCTGGGACTGTTGGTACATAGTTTAAAAGAACGACGACACCTGGCAGAAATATGGGCTTCAGAGCAGTATTCATATATTGCAATATTTAAAGTATAGCAAGACGATTTAGACAACCTGCAGTCACAAGAACCTGGCCACACAGCATTTGTACAGAATCGTCTATCGTCTCAGGGTATCATTAACGTCTATCGCTCATCTTTTATAAGTTAAATGTGGCCGCCGTGGCCGCGATTCGTTCCCGCGCCCTTCGGGTCAGCAGTCGAGCACCATAACCACAACCCCGTGGCGCGTCTCTTTGATGGGGTTATTCCATGCCAAACGTTCGCGACATTGCACTCATACTTCTGAAGATTGTTCTAAAAATCCTAGGCAAGTTTTTAGTGTAATATTCGACCTCTTTCATGAAACTGTCATTGCAAGAAAATTTTTTTTTCTCTGTCCTTGGGAGGGATTTGAATGTTGCCATAATGTTTGCTAGAAAATGAATGGTGATTTCTTATTTCCTCCCATTGCGTCCGCTATTCTGTCTCGCGACATGCTTTGTGGTGAAGCAAAAAGGCCATTCTGCGTCTATTCTGAGAATTTTTTTAAAATTCTACAATGTGTATCAACACAATACAATAATATCACATGCCAGGATAGTTGCCAGTAAGTGTGTCAAAAAAGTATGGAGGTTGATGACCGAGAAGTTTCGAAGAATAAGGGGTGCAAACATCATCATCATCATCATCAGCCTGTCTACATCCACTGCAGGGCAAAGGCCTCTACCATGTTCCGCCAATCAACCCGGTCCTGTGCTTTCTGCTGCCACGTTATACCTACAAACTTCTTAATCTCATCTACACAGAAGTACAAACATAGAAGTGCAAACATAGAGGTGCAAACATAGAAGAATGTGTAAATGGGGTGTCGCACCACCCATATACATAGAAATGCGAATAGACCACATCAAATTCCAAGTGCCAAATTGCCAGACCAACCTTTTTTTTCGATTCAATTCTGCCAAAGACAGCATGTGAATAGAACCACCTCCTCGCCTTTGTCGGCAATAACCCAGACCAATAATCTTTTCAAGCTGCCTTGCATAACATTGTTTATTGTACATGTATTAACAACTCTCCTCTGTAACGCTATTTGTAATTGAGAGTAAGTTAAAGAAATACATGACTCATGTTCAGGCACATGCAGTTTGGTGATGCAGTTAAATTAAAATTGCACTTGTTTGGAAGGGTGTACAAAGGAAATTCGATTCTGAAAGTTTAATTATATTGATTTCTGTTTTAAGCGAGAAAAAATTTATGTGGAGCATGTGCAACGTCCTTGGACGGCAGCTCGTAAGTCGACTTCACTGCGCTGCGCGCTTCCTTGGGGCAAGGGGAAGATGCAGCGGCCACACGAGTGGCAAGATTGTATGCTGCTTTGCGTATTTCCACGCTTTGACAAGCATTCATCGGCTTTCTGCAGTGCCACCGATCCGCCATGTTTCAGATGGTTTGTTCAGAAATATACTGTTGCAGTATAATAAAAGCACATAACAAACCCTGGGGATACACTTTAATTCTTCTTTTGTGCAGCTCCCATAAACGTAACTCGCACATCCGCAGGTCGTCCTTTGGCCGCATCCCTTGGAAGCACATAAAATGAGCATTGCGAATGCCGCGTCTACTGCTTCCTTGTCATACAGGAGAGCCTGTAAAAAAGTGAGCGATAAATATCTAAAAGGACGGTGCCGCCTTACAATTACTATGCTGAAGTGAGTGCCAACAAAAGCTGCACTTAAGTGCAAGGCTCGTTCTTAAAAGGTGTTAAAGGGGTACTGAGACGAAAAATTTCAGTTGTCGTTTTTTTGCGTCCAATGCGAGGCCAAGCCCTCAAGACCCTAGAAACGGTAGGGCTAAGCGCGAGTGCACCCTGAAAAAGTAATTACAATATTTTTTTTAAAGCTAGTTTCGGTTCCTACTGTACCCTGATGTCACAACATGGTATGAGCTTCTCGTCACGTGCTTGCGCAATGTATAGTGACGTTTCCACGGCCGCTCAGCACCGTGGCTCCGTTGGTGACGCACAAGCGGCCATTTTGAACGTTTTGCTGACGCACAAGTGGCCATCTTCGAAGTTTTGGTACCTGACGTCATCACAACTAGCCAGACTGCTGCGTGAAGTCACCAGAATTCGTACTGTAGCCTGACGTCAAGCTAGTGTCGATGTCGCCAGGTGCGCCATGGAAAAAGTTACCTTAATATAAAAAAATCACGCAATATCCACGGAATGAACGATGATAAGTGGGCGAAGCTCGAGAGGGGGAGATCATCGGTAAACCGTAACTCTCCCGTGAATGTTAGCGCATTACATCATTAGAAAGACGCAAGACTGTGCGTATATTATACAAAATCAACTTTTATTTTGTTCTTGTTCCTTTTTTGTTTCGTTTCTTCGTTTGTTCTTTTCATTTCGTCGTTGTCATGGCGGCTGGATTGCGAGGTCCCTTCATTATGACGGCTTTATGGTCCGTGAAATGAAGCGAAAGAGGTTCTTGCACTGGCTGCAGTGGGAAGTTTGCAAACACTAAGCCTATGCACGTCCCTCGGATCGTGGTAGGTTGCATATGGATACATGCATGTGCTGCACGATCCATTCATTGGCAATGAGGTCCACGTTGAAGTCCCCAATCAGCACAAACGGACGGTTCTTGTACTTGTTGTCGTAGTCACGTAACGCAGCGTCTATAAACGACTCGACGTCCCCGATAGACAGGTTGGGTGCGAGGTACACGGTCACGACGGCGACTAGCAGACGGCGACTGGATCGGTGGACCGGTGTTTCAACGCGTGGTGGCGATTCAGGGCTCGATTGTCGGCTCCGCGATGGAGTGCCAAGCATGAAGCTTACCCTGCACCTCCACCAGTGTAACGACGTGGGATCGACGAGGACACGGAGCACGACAAACAGACACGCTTTATCGATCAGAGAAAGAACTGCAACGTCTTCTTCGTCCCTGTGCTGGGCCAAGAATACTCGCGCTGCTTCGTTGCCATCACCACTGGCACATACGCGCGGCATAGGCGGTCACGTACGAGCTAGGAGGGACAGATCCACGGCTTTAGGAGCTTCGCCCCTAAAATAAAATATCTTATCAGCCTTTGCTGAGCTTCACACTTGCTCAGAGGCGTCTCTGCATACAGGAGATTTGTATGGCAGAGTAAACTCGCCTTCAAAAAAAAGGCGTCAGTACCCCTTTAAGGGCCGGTTACACACTGAAGTCAAAAGTTAAGTATAAAGTTGGTCCTTGAATGCGGCAGTTAGTGAAGAGAAAAAAAAACTGGGGCAGCTAACGTACTATTGGCGCGAAACTGAGGAAACAAAGCTGGTGGCGTTCCCCTCATCCTCACCCTCTCTTCCCTTTCCACCCCTTGCTATAGTGTACTATTAAAGAATATGCTATGCTTCACCATCTCCCCTCTTCCTCACACTCACTTCTGTTTCCCTTCCCTTTTCCATACTATTGGGCACGAGGCCCACCACTGGAAAAGCTGGCGCCACTGTCAGCGTGACAGATAGGCAGGCTCAGCAGTAGCGTTGTCTGCTTAGGGCGCACCGACATGTGCTGAAAACAATATTAAATGCGAAGCATTTCTTAGCGAACCTCTGGCACATTGAGCGTTTCTATCTACGTATCTATCTATCTATCTAGCCGCCTACGTCTCGGTGCTCTCATGATCGCCTCCTTAACTTGGTGTAGACCAAAATTTGCATGGGAGGGTAGGAGGATTTGACGAATATGATTGCCGGGTCATGACAACAAAAACGCTAAAATCCTGTCGCGTACGTCGCCAAACCCTTTCCACTAGATACGTGTGGCACATACTCGTTTACCACGGGCCGCGGTGTACGGGTATGCGCCACAGGTGATTGACAGTTTATATCTACCCAGGGACGGCAAGAACAGACATCGGTAACTTCAATGCAAGAGCGTTAAGGAAAACCAACATCGGCGGCGTTGACTCAACGAATGAAAAGAATGAAAATTAGGACCCCAGCAGGAATCGAACCCAAGCATTCTGCGTGGCAATCAGGTATTCTACCACTGAGCCACGCCAGGTCTATAAAATGGTTTGGAAAAATAGCCTACGCAGGCGTAATATCGGTGCAGCGTCAATTGTGGTTGTAGTGCTGGCCATCTAATTTTACAAGAAAGCAATAAACACCACATGATACTCCTACGTTGTGTACTCCTACGAAACAGGCGTCATATCAGATTAACGTCTGTAGTTCCAGTGTTCGCTCCGCTTTTATGGCAGTCTAATAAACATTACGTTTGTATTCCTATGATTCAGCAAGCTATATTGAAGCATTGCTCGACCCTGGAGGAATACATTAACGAAAGTTCTTTCTTTCTTTTCTTTCTTTATTTGTTTCCATTGTAAACATCGTTACACAATGGCAGGGGCTAAGATAAAAGCTGCTATAGGCAGCTTGAGAAGCCCTTAGCCCCTGGTGCTATATGGTGGCAGCAGGTGGCGGAAATGGCATATGTGACGTGATTGAGTATTTAAACCAGGATTGCATCTACAGTGAACGACATCAATTACACAATCAAGCAGAAAATTACAAAACAATGTAAAGTACGCAGTCATTAGTACAGGTAAGGAAGGAATAGATTATTGTACAATGTGATTTGACAACATGGTAACACTATTCTTACAGTATACACTTCTTACAGTTTTCGGTAACTTTGAACAACAGGAAAAATGTTCTACAAAAAATGTCCGACATTTCAACAGAAGTGCTCAACAAACATGTTCAACAAGTGTTCAACAAAAAATGTCCAACAAAAAAAAGAAATCTATGAAAGTGACTGCATCATCGATACTAGTTGAGACCGTGTTATGTTTGAGGTTAGAAATCCAGCATTTTCAAGTGCATTCAGCAATCTCGGTAATCCATTTTTTATCATTTGCAGGCCATAATTTGTTCTTGATATTTGTACAAACCATAGTTCACCGTAACGGGTGGCATAGGTAGTTGTATTTTTATGTAGACAGGCTATTTCGTTGAATACGCTATTTTCCAAGTTTACATTGGAGTGCCATACGCGAAGCAGGAAACGATTGTATAAGGAATAGATAGTGGGGATGTTGTACTGCATGAAGATGTGCTCAGTGTGATGTTGGTATGATACATTTGCTATAATACGTATTATCTTCTTCTGTAATAGATGTATTTTTTAAGGTTAGTTTCAGTTGTGGTGCCCCACACGAGGTGTGCATAGTTGATGTGAGTTGCAAATAGCGAGTGATAGATTAATAGTTTTACAGATGTGGGTAGACGATATCTATTCCTATTAAGCATTCCTGTGATACGGCTAAGTTTTTTTGTAACAAAGTCGATGTGTTGATCCCAGTTTAATGTGCTGGAAAAATAGGTTCCTAATACTTTGATTTCATTAACTATTTCTATGTTTCTGTTGTTCATTACCAGGGTGTGAATGTGTGGAATTTTTGTTCCTTTGGCGTGAAAAATTACCGCTTTGGTTTTATCACAATTTATTTTTAGATGATTTTTTGCTGACCAAGTCACCATCTTCCGGAGAAACTCATTGGCGCTCTTCATTAGTTACATATGATATCCACATCACCGCACCGTAAAGTGCACTTCGTCCACCAAAACGACGCAGTGTCCTCTTCATTTCTTATGAGACTGGGCGATGGCCTCATGCTGACCGAGGATGATGCCAAATTGATTGACAGCCGCTTTGTAGACTAGGCTACGTAAGCCACATACGCCCAGGTAATCTACGAATACGACACACACCATCCACTGATGTTGGTCTACGTAGCACTATCCAGACATACCAGCCTCAACGGCCTATACCTCACCAACGCGAAGGGTGGCTTCAGGTTCCGACATGTCGCAGGCTCTGTCGACAGACAATTGGTCGACGAAATGACCGAGGCATCCACGAATTCCAACAGCTCTACTATACCACATACTTCACTACACATGGACCCCTCGTCACCACGATGACGACCAGATCCTATTACAAGTCTTGACCAGCTGCTGGTGCTCAGTGATCACGGTGATGATGCCCTTGTTCAAGAACTGTCAAGAACATCTTGCACACATGCACACGTGTTCGTGAAACGTGCGTGCGTTCTCGGGACATGTATAAGCACTATATATTAGCTTACGGCTTTCTGGTGTTGGTAATACCCAGGTTGCGATTGGCAGCGTTACCGAACCGTAAGCAACTGGTTATATAACACATGTGTGGCTGTTAAACACATATTCGCGCGTATAAAATTTATACAAATCTTTAGCGTCATTTTGTAACGTGTCGCTCAGTAAAAAAAAATTAGGCAGATCCCACGTACCGTGGGAGTCAATGTTATGCTTAGCATGTGGCGGGTAGGTGAATGTGGCACAACTTTTTTTACTGAGCGACACGTTACAAAATGACGCTAACGATTTGTATATATTTTATACGCACACACATGTTGAAGAACCGCATATGTGTTATATAACCAGTTGTTTACGGTTTGGTAACGCTGCCAATGGCAACGTGGGTATTACCAAAAACAGAAGCGGTAAGCTAATAAGTAGTGCTTATACGTGTCCCGAGAACGTACGCACGTTTCACGAACCCGTGTGCATGTGTGCAAGAAGTTCTTGACAGTTCTTGAACAAGGGCATCGTCACCATGATCAGTGAGCACCAGCAGCTGGTCATGATTTGTTATAGGATCCGGTCGTGATCGTAGTGACGAGGGGTCCATGTGTAGTGAAGTATGTGGTATTGTAGAGCTGTTGGAATTCGTGGATGCCTCGATCATTTCGTCGACAAATTATCTGTCGACAGAGCCGGCGACATGTCCGAACCTGAAGCCACGCTTCGTGTTGGTGAGGTATAGGCCGTCGAGGCTGGTAGGCCTGGATAGTCCTACGTAGACCAACTTCAGTGGATAGTGTTTGTCGTATTCGTAGACTACCTGGGCGTATGGGGCCTACGTAGCCTAGTCTACAAAGCGGCTGTCAATTAATCTGGCATAATCCTCGGTCAGTGTGATGCCATCGCCCAGCCTCCTAAGAAATGAAGAGGACACTGCGTCAACGTGGCTTTTTGGGCTAGTTGGTATATGCTTCAGAATGGGGCATGGCGCTAACACACACGGACAAGGAAGAGACAACAGGACAAGCGCTAACTTTCAATTGATCGTTTATTTTCGAAAGCAACAGTATAAATAGATCCGTACGCAAAGTTCTACTCATCGCACATGAAAACCTGCCGCGTCAAGAAAGGCCAATTCATTGGCCGTCAGCGCCACCGACGGGCAGCTGACACAGCTATCACCGGCTCTCGCGATCATGGTGGCTTCCACAATCTCTCTGGCACTCTTATCGGCATTCCTATATACTACTGTGCACTCTTTAAACAACGCTTCACACCCACAGTCGTTACAATGTACAGACACGTGCCCATCACGATAACGGCCCAACTTCTGCTTATGCTCCCTTAGCCTATCATTCAGGCATCTCCCCGACTGCCCAAAGTAGCCCTTGCCGCAAGAAAACGGGAACCGATACACTACATTATTTACGCATGGAACAAATGGATGCTGATGTTTTTTCACACATTCTGGACGTCTCTTAGCTAATGGGTCTGTGGCTTTGCAAATGCTCATTAGTTTCTGTGGGGCAGAAAAAAGCACATCTACCTTAACCTTCTGGCCAATTTTCTTTAGGGCGTGTGACACGTTGTGAATATACGGCACGATAACCCTTTTCATTCCCTGAGAATTGTTTACACAAGTACCAATCTTTTTAGTCCACTTTCTGCCACTGAGATAAGTACATGGCCGGGGTACCCAGCCATTAAAAGGCGCTCCTTCTGATTAACAAAACTGCTAGATAGCTTATGGGGACACGATTTGCGAAGCGCGTTGTCAAAACAAAGATTGGCGATTGCTCGCTTCACCAGCTTAGAATGGGATGATTGATATGGAAGTAGCATCTTGTTGTCACGAGGGTGATAATCCCAACACACATGATGTTCGAACAGAAAAATTCTTAGGTCTAAAAACTGAATAACATTCTCAACGGGTAGCTCATGTGTTATCATCAGACTGTCAAGATGATGGGTGAAAAGGTTAACTACGTCACTAACACGCTGAGTGGAGTCAAACAAAACAAGGTAGTCGTCTACATATCTAAACACTTTGGTGATATTCACTGCTGACAAGCATGCTTCGATCCGTGTGTCATAATAGGCTAAGAGAATATCACTTAAAATGGGCGCCAAACACGACCCAATACAAACTCCTTCTTTTTGAAGATAGACCTGTCCATCATATTCAACATAGGTTGACCTTAAATAAAACGTCAGAAGTTCTAAGAACCTGCTAGCAGACATGCCCGTCTTTGTTTGAAACGTGATTACTCCAAAATGGTCAATACAATCTTCAACACACGACAACAGCGGTTTCTGAGGCATGGAGTAATATAAATCTTTAACGTCAATGGAGCAGGCTGAAATACCTTTGTCAGTGTTTGTTCTTAGGAACTGTACCACATCATTCGAGCTTCTAACAACGAACGGATCATCAATGTGCAACATGCGGAGCGCATCCTGAAGAAACCCGCTCAGCTCCTTCTGCCATGTGCCTATCTCCGAAACTATCACTCTAAAAGGCCATCCCTGTTTGTGAGTTTTCATGGAGAACATTACCTTCAAATGAAGGTCATCGCTTTTGACTATGCACTTTCTTAGCTTGTCTAACTTGAGATCAGAGCATATCCTTTTCCCTTCCGCTTTCACTTTTTTCAACGAAACATTACCGCATCTCTTCATTACAGTGTTCACTGCTTCATGGGCTTTTGTTGCAAACTCACCTCCTGCAAGGACAACAAATCCACCATCTTTATCCGCTGGCAGAAGGCACAGGCAATTGTCCCGCAGAAATTGCTGCACTCGACGAACTGGCTGATGGTTCGATGCCGGCCTTTTTCGGGACACCACGCTGACACATTCATTCACGAGACTGTCCTCATCACTGTTCGGTGCTGCTCTTGCTACACGTCTTGCGATGGAAATCAGCTCGGGGGCCGACTTCTTAGGTTCGGTGGCGAACTTGGGGCCAAGGCTTAGCGTCTTGACGTAGTCAGGAAGGCGAACATCCCCCGATGTCTTGACAGCCTGAGTCGGAGCGTGACGAACCTTCGGCAGGCGTGCTCGCAAACTCGACAAAGCCACCGACCACATCCACTCTGTCATGCGATCTGTGATGCGACGAAATTCTTGGGTTCGATAGTGGGCTTCCGAATCGTGCCTGAACGACAAACTGATTCCCTGTTGCAGGATACTCCTGTAGATCCTGGCCTGTCGTTGCCACTCTGACCTGAGTATTTTGCAAATCCTCATTCCATGACTGAATGAGGGCGCAAAGCCATCGAATAGTAGCTTAACTTCCTCAGGAAGAACTTTCGCCTTGATGTGGAAGGAAAGTGTTCTCGCGCGGCATGTCAGTCAACGTGGCTTTTTGGGCTAGTTGATTATATGCTTCAGAATGGGGCATAGCGCTAACACACACGGACGAGAAAGAGACAACAGGACAAGCGCTAACTTTCAACTGATCGTTTATTTTCGAAAGCAACAGTATAAATAGATCCGTACGCAAAGTTCTACTCATCGCACATGAAAACCTGCCACGTCATTTCCACATGCCGCGCGAGAACACTTTCCTTCTACATCAAGGCGAAAGTTCTTCCTGAGGAAGTTAAGCTACTATTCGGTGGCTTTGCGCCCTCATTCAGTCATGGAATGAGGATTTGCAAAATACTCAGGTCAGAGTGGCAACGACAGGCCAGGATCTACAGGAGTATCCTGCAACAGGGAATCAGTTTGTCGTCCAGGCACGATTCGGAAGCCCACTATCGAACCCAAGAATTTCGTCGCATCACAGATCGCATGACAGAGTGGATGTGGTCGGTGGCTTTGTCGAGTTTGCGAGCACGCCTGCCGAAGGTTCGTCACGCTCCGACTCAGGCTGTCAAGACATCGGGGGATGTTCGCCTTCCTGACTGCGTCAAGAAGACGCTAAGCCTTGGCCCCAAGTTCGCCACCGAACCTAAGAAGTCGGCCCCCGAGCTGATTTCCATCGCAAGACGTGTAGCAAGAGCAGCACCGAACAGTGATGAGGACAGTCTCGTGAATGAATGTGTCAGCGTGGTGTCCCGAAAAAGGCCGGCATCGAACCACCAGCCAGTTCGTCGAGTGCAGCAATCTCTGCGGGACAATTCCCTGTGCCTTCTGCCAGCGGATAAAGATCGTGGATTTGTTGTCCTTACAGGAGGTGAGTTTGCAACAAAAGCCCATGAAGCAGTGAACACTGTAATGAAGAGATGCTGTAATGTTTCGTTGAAAAAAGGGAAAGCGGAAGGGAAAAGGATATGCTCTGATCTCAAGTTAGACAAGCTAAGAAAGTGCATAGTCAAAAGCGATGACCTTCATTTGAAGGTAATGTTCTCCGTGAAAACTCACAAACAGGGATGGCCTTTTAGAGTGATAGTTTCGGAGATAGGCACATGGCAGAAGGAGCTGAGCGGGTTTCTTCAGGATGCGCTCCGCATGTTGCACATTGATGATCCGTTCGTTGTTAGAAGCTCGAATGATGTGCTACAGTTCCTAAGAACAAACACTGACAAAGGTATTTCAGCCCGCTCTATTGACGTTAAAGATTTATATTACTCCATGCCTCAGAAACCGCTGTTGTCGCGTGTTGAAGATTGTATTGACCATTTTGGAGTAATCACGTTTCAAACAAAGACGGGCATGTCTGCTAGCAGGTTCTTAGAACTTCTGACGTTTTATTTAAGGTCAACCTATGTTGAATATGATGGACAGGTCTATCTTCAAAAAGAAGGAGTTTGTATTGGGTCGTGTTTGGCGCCCATTTTAAGTGATATTCTCTTAGCCTATTATGACAGACGGATCGAAGCATGCTTGTCAGCAGTGAAGATCACCAAAGTGTTTACATATGTAGACGACTACCTTGTTTTGTGTGACTCCACTCAGCGTGTTAGTGACGTAGTTAACCTTTTAGGGGCGAAGCTCCTTATAGCGGCACCCGTTCGTCCCTCGTAGCGTAGTATGTAACCAGTCTTACGCTTTGACCTGCAAGGTGGTGCCGGTGGGAGATTTCTCCTGTGCGTTGTTGAACAATAAAAAATTCGCAGCGTTAGCTAAAAGCCGCCTTCTTCTGTCTCTCATTCCCATTAGCAGCCATTCTTTACCTCCAAGGTAGTGCCTGGTGAGATATCTCCTGTGCGTGATTAAACAATAAAAATTTTGTTCAAAACGCCGTTGATTGATGAAATAAACCAACGAAAGACGCCAGATGTTCTGTAAAAGCAAAACGGAAGAACGCCAGATGTTTCTAAAGCAAAACGAAAAGACGCCAGCTGCTTAACGAAAGACGCCAGATGTTTTCTAAGCAATGGTTTTCTAAACAATGAAAATTCACAGCGTACATGTAAAATTAAAGTGCGCTGCAAGTCGTCATAACTCATCGAACCTTTAGTATAAACGCGCCCGATCTCACGTCGGTGATGATGTACTGGGCAGAATTCACGGAAGATTCACGGTTTACCGATGAACCTCCGCAGCTTCGCCCACTCATCATCATTCACTCCGTGGATATGCTGTGATTTTCACCCATCATCTTGACAGTCTGGTGATAACACATGAGCTACCCGTTGAGAATGTTATTCAGTTTTTAGACCTAAGAATTTTTCTGTTCGAACATCATGTGTGTTGGGATTATCACCCTCGCGACAACAAGATGCTACTTCCATATCAATCATCCCATTCTAAGCTGGTGAAGCGAGCAATCGCCAATCTTTGTTTTGACAACGCGCTTCGCAAATCGTGCCCCCATAAGATATCTAGCAGTTTTGTTAATCAGAAGGAGCGCCTTTTAATGGCTGGGTACACCGGTCATGTACTTATCTCAGTGGCAGAAAGTGGACTAAAAAAGTTAAATAGACAGATTGGTACTTGTGTAAACAATTCTCAGGGAATGAAAAGGGTTATCGTGCCGTATATTCACAACGTGTCACACGCCCTAAAGAAAATTGGCCAGAAGGTAAAGGTAGATGTGCTTTTTTCTGCCCCACAGAAACTAATGAGCATTTGCAAAGCCACAGACCCATTAGCTAAGAGACGTCCAGAATGTGTGAAAAAACATCAGCATCCATTTGTTCCATGCGTAAATAATGTAGTGTATCGGTTCCCGTTTTCTTGCGGCAAGGTCTACTTTGGGCAGTCGGGGAGATGCCTGAATGATAGGCTAAGGGAGCATAAGCAGAAGTTGGGCCGTTATCGTGATGGGCACGTGTCTGTACATTGTAACGACTGTGGGTGTGAAGCGTTGTTTAAAGAGTGCACAGTAGTATATAGGAATGCCGATAAGACTACCAGAGAGATTGTGGAAGCCGCCATGATCGCGAGAGCCGGTGATAGCTGTGTCAGCTGCCCGTCGGTGGCGCTGACGGCCAATGAATTGGCCTTTCTTGACGCGGCAGGTTTTCATGTGCGATGAGTAGAACTTTGCGTACGGATCTATTTATACTGTTGCTTTCGAAAATAAACGATCAGTTGAAAGTTAGCGCTTGTCCTGTTGTCTCTTCCTCGTCCGTGTGTGTTAGCGCTATGCCCCATTCTGAAGACACTGCGTCGTTCTGGTGGACGAAGTGCACTTTACGGTGCGGTGACGTGGATATCACATGTACCTTTCCCTAATGTATTCCTCCTGGGTCGAGCAATGCTTCAATATAGCTTCCTGAATCATAGAAATACAAATGTAATGTTTATTAGACTGCTATAAAAGAGGAGCCAACACTGGAACTACAGACGTTCATCTGATATGACGCCTGTATCGTAGGAGTACACATCGTAGGAGTATCATGTAGTGTTTATTGCTGTCTTGTAAAATTAGATAGCCAGCACCCCAACCACAGGTGACGTTGCACCGTTGGTACGCCTGCGTAGGCTGTTTTTCCAAACCAGTTTATAGACCTGGCGTGGCTCAGTGGTAGAATACCTGATTGCCATGCAGAATGCTTGGGTTCGATTCCTGCTGGGATCCTAATTTTTGTTCTTTCCATTCGTTGAGTCAACGCTGCCGATGTTGGTTTTCCTTAACGCTCTAGCAGTTAAGTTACCAATGTCTGTTCTCGCCGTTCCTGGGTAGATATAAACTGTCAATCACCTGTGGCGCATACCCGTACACCGCGGCCCATGGTAAACGGGTGAGTGCCACACGTGTCTAGTGGAAAGGGTTTGACGACGTACGCGACAGGATTTTAACGTTATTCATGTCACGACCCGGCAGTCGTATTCGTCAAATCCTCTTACCCTCCCATGCAAATTTTGGTCTACACCAAGTTAAGGAGGCGATCATGAGAGCACCCAGACTTAGGCGGCTAGATAGATAGATAGATAGATACGTAGGTAGAAACGCTCAAAGTGCCAGAGGTTCGCTAAGAAATGCTTCGCATTTAAAAGTTACGCCACAGTCACCTACCCGCCGCATGCTTCGCATAGCATCGACTCCCACGGTACGTAGGATCTGCCGAATTTTTTTTTTTGTATAGCACCTGCGCTGTAATTTCGATTAAATGAGGAATTCTTCCGCTTCAGCTGAGCACTTCACAACACTTGAAAGCACAGCAATATGAAAATCTGAGCTTAGTAACTTCGTAACTTATTCGTTACTATTTTGGAACTATAACTCCTGCCGGCCAATTCGTCTGTTGAGAGCCTATTTAACGTATAGATGCGGACGTATTCACTAAGAGAGGCAATCTTTACGATGACAGCTTTGAAATGCAGCTGTTGCTTAAATTCCGCAAGAAGTTGTGGAAACTTCTCCTTACAGTAATCTAGCGCGGTAACTTTGTTTTCAAAAAGGAATGTGCTTCTTTCGATCGGCAACTGCGGGTACACGTTTCTGTAGTTATTAAATTTTTCCACGAATGAGGCTGATCTTGAACACTTTCACATAAACGCTCGCAATTCTCGCGGCAATTATACAGGTTATGATGTTTTCTTTACGAGAGCGTTGATGATGAAATCTTCTTTTGTGGTTAATGTCAGTCACACTGCGAAAAAATGTTCGGCAGTTCCCACGGCTCGTGGGAATCGGTTCCATACAAAGCAGTCAGCGAGTAGCTGTTCGTGCTGCATTTTTTGGCTTTGAGCCAAGGAATACAAATGTAAAACTTATTAGACTTCTTGAAAAGCAGAGCTAACACTGGAACCACCATTAAAATTATCCCGATATGACGCCTGAATTATAGGAGTATATAAGCATTGCTTATTGCCTTGTTATAAAATTAGATAGCCAGCACTGCAACCACAACTGACGTTGCACCGACATTACGCCTGCGTTGGGTTTTTTTTCCGAAATCAGTGTCAAGACCTGGCGTAGCTCTGTGGTAGAATACCTGACTGCCACGCAGAATCCCTGGGTTCGATTTCTGCTGGGGTCCTGATTTTTAATGTTTGAATTCGTCAGGTCAACGCTGCGGACATCGGTTTTAGGGGCCAAGCTTCTGTGTGGGTTCTTCCCTCCTCTGTAGTAGTAGTTGTAGTAGTAGTATGTAGGTAGCCAGCTCTAGTTTAATGAATTGTTCTCTAGATGAGCAATTCACTAGATATCATAATTTCCAAGACATCGTAGTGTTCCTTGATTTAATCACACCAAAAGACATACTTTGCGGGCGATATACTATAGTGAGCTTTCAACTTTTCGTCTTAATGTACATGATAAAGAAAATATTTCTACGAAAAAGCAAAGCACACCTTGAGCAAGATGTTTGGTTTTGGGACGCTTTATGCGCAGTTAACGCCGTGGATTGTTTGCGAAGGCGGAGCACTTGCACGATCGCGTTCCGTTGGCTTTCGTTCGGCATGCTACCGACCTCGCGTCGCGGAACGCGAAGAGGAACGCTACGCACGTCGTGTCTTCCCTCTAGCCTTGCCGTTATTTCTCACAGGGCGAAGGGGGAATGCGGTCGCTCTTGGCGCGCTTTCTCTTTCGCTCGGGAGCGGACACTTTCCCTGCATTCTACCGATCACAAAGCGGCGATAATGAAGGGACCACGTAAACCAACAGTACAATAAAAGTTTGGTGTTTAGACATGGGAACCATCGTTAAAGGCGCAACACCACACAACACAAGAGAAGACCAGACGAGCACAGGCGCAAACTAACAACTGATTTATTGAAGTCAGATCTCCAGGCATATATACCAACAGGCTGCGCAGGCGCAACGTCACAACAATCCTCGGAAAACATCAAAAATATCGCGAAAGAAAATCAATTTCAGCTTTGTAAAGCGCAATGGAAGTGTCGCTGACACACGCCTCACCTGCTTTCCTGATTAGAAACGCTTCTAACGTTTCACGAGCCGTTTTTTGTCTGCTTCTACCTACAATTTTTGCGCATCGGAAACGTGGTTCACAATTCGGGCATGTCATGCAATGGTCGACAAGATGGCTTCGCTCTTTGTTAATTAGATTTCTTGCGTGTTCCCTGAGCCGGTCATTGAGGCAGCGCCCCGTCTGGCCGATATATACTTTGCCGCAGGTCAGGGGAATCTCGTACACGACGTTGCTGGCACACTGAACGAAACGTCGTTCATGGTTCTTTTTGCAGCCTCCCTTTTCCTCCGCACAGGTGGTGCGACGGCTCAGCTGAGCGAGCTTCTGGGGGGCCGAGAAAGCCAACGGCACGTTGAACCGGCTAGCCACTTTTTTCAGGCTATGTGTGACCTTATGCATGTACGGCACCACTTCTGGCCTCTGAGCGCCCACCAGGGGCTTCGCGGCATCTGAGTAGCAACGGTGCTTCAACTTCTTAAGCAGCGTCTCAGCAACAGACAAGACGACCGACCCAGGGAAGCCGGCTGAAAAGAGCCTCCCCAATTGAAGGTTAAAACTATCCTGCACCTTGTGAATGCACGACTTCCGAAGTGCTGAATCTAAACAGAGAGTAGCGATGCCTCTCTTTACCGTTTTTGAGTGAGCTGAATTGTACGGAAGGAGCTCTTTTTGTGCACGCGGAGAGTACGCCCAGCAAACATGACTTTCGTTGAACGTCAATTGCAAATCTAAAAACTGAAGCCTACTATCTTCCGGACGTTCAAAAGTGAAGGTTAGCCCTTTCCCATGATGTTTAAAATCTTCTAGCACACACTTCTGCGCATGCTCATATGAGGATGAGCACTTGGTAAAAAGAACTAAGAAGTCGTCCACATAACGAAAAACTTTAAGGACCTTGTCATTGTTAGAAGAATTAAATAATGTTTAAATTTAAATAATGTTTAATTAAAAATGTTTGATATATACACGGTGTTTCACATTCTTTATATGATGTACTGGGCGAATTTCACGGAAGAGTTTCACGGTTTATCGATGATTCCCTCCGGAGCTTCGCCCCACTCATCATCATTCACCCCGTGGATATGCTGTGATTTTTTAGATGCGAAGTATCTTATGGCGGAGTTCAATCCGGTGGTGGTGGTGGGGTGCGGCGTGACCACCCTTACTGCGCATGCGCATACCCTCTCCACTACCCCCTCTCCCCTTTCCCCCTCCCCTCTCCCTTTCCACTCTTCCTCTGAAACGCGGGCTAGACATGCCGAAATTCTCTCCTGCGCAACGCCGCTATGAGCACCAGCGCATGCGCGTCCCCTCCCCCTCTCTGTCCTCTCCTACGCTGCCCCCCTCTTGCACGCCTGCCGACTGCGTTCCCCGCTCGCCCTGTGAGAATTAACGGCCAGGCTAGAGGGAAGACAAGACGCGCGTAGCGTTCCTCTTCGCGTTCCACGACGCGAGGTCGGTAGCATGCCCAAAGAACGCCAACGGAAGCTCGATCGTGCAAGTGCTCCGGCTTCGCATCGCCTCATTGTCCCCTTTAGCGGGAAATGGTGTAATTTTTTTTCTTAACGCACTCGGATTTAAATTACCAATGTCTGTTCTCGCCGTTCCTGGGTTCATGTATACTGTCAGTCACCCGTGGCGCCTACCCGCATACTGCAGCCCGTAGTATACGGGTGTGTACCACACGTATGTGGAGGAAAGAGTTTGACGACGTACGCGCAAGGATTTTCACATTATTCATGTCATGACTACACTATCATATTCGTCAAATTCTCTTACCCTCCGATGCTAGTTTTGGCCTACACTAAGTTAGAACACCAGATGTAGGCGGCTAGATAGATAGATAGGTAGATAAGCATACATAGAAACATTCAAAGTGCTTTTGGTTCGCTAAGAAATGCTCCACATTTAAAATGGCTTTACCATGTGTCACGCGAGTTAGAAGCCATCACATCTAACTGTCCAGGCAACATTAGGTAACTATACTCTTGCCAAGGTACGATACATTTATCCAACTTATTCTTATTGTCACGTGGTCGTGACGTCGACGAAGGCAGCAGTCAGCAAGTCGAGATGAAACTCTTTATTAGGCCGAACTTGTGGCCGAGAAACTGAAAGCTACAGCAATACACTGATAGCGGCGGACAGAGCGTCGACCGTCGATCAACTGACTAGCGGTGAGGCGCGTCGGCATTTAAACATGTGCCGTCGAATATTCCAGCGTTATCGCTGGCTGTCGTGCAAATTCTAGAATAAGCTCGAGTGTGAGCGTCTTGCGCGCAATCTTAACAAAACGATCTACAATGATCGAGAATGTTCTCGAACAATGAGGCGCGGTTCGCGCTGAGCGTTGCTGACAGCCTTTGTGGCCGAAAACCGAATACACCAAAAGTGATAAAGGAATGCACGTGGCAATGCCCCCCTCTGAAAAAGCATCGTCCCGATGCTTAAAACAGAACAGGCCAATGCATGCAACAATAAATAACAAGAATAAAGCAACAAAGTACAATAAGCAATAAGCACAAGAAAGAAAGCACAATAATAAAGCAAAATGACAGTCCTCAGATTCGCTAACGCGCGTAATATGGTTTGAGGCGCACGACATGGACGACTTCAGGTCGTGCACGGCGCCGCTGAGAGTAGCTGACAGCCTTTGTGGCCGAAAACCGAATACACCAAAAGTGATAAAGAAACGCACGTGGCAAACGCACGTTGCCACGCGCGTTTCTTTATCACTTTTGGTGTATTCGGTTTTCGGCCACAAAGGCTGTCAGCAACGCTCAGCGCGAACCGCGCCTCATTGTTCGAGAACCTTCGCGATCATTGTAGATCGTTTTGTTAAGATTGCGCTCAAGACGCGCACACTCTAGCAAATTCTAGAATAAGCTCGAGTGTGCGCGTCTTGCGCGCAATCTTAACAAAACGATCTACAATGATCGCGAAGGTTCTCGAACAATGAGGCGCGGTTCGCGCTGAGCGTTGCTGACAGCCTTTGTGGCCGAAAACCGAATACGCCAAAAGTGATAAACAAACGCACGTGGCATTATTAGATCTGTACTTCACGTAAAAATGTCATTTGGGCTAGAAGTTTTATGTAAATATATAAACATCAGCTTTATAAAATTGATACTTGAGATTCCTGCGGCAATAATGCAGTGGTTAATATTTCTGTTATGCATCTTCGAAACGGGCGGCGTAAGAACAAGGACGCCGCCCGTTTCGAAGATGCATGACCAATTCCAACTTGCCCAGACATCGATCCTTCTTAATATTTCTTACCATGGAGTAACGGCAAAAGTAACGTCCGTTACATTTTCTCGGTAAGTCTAACAGTAACGCGTGTACTTTTTTAAGAGGTAACGTAAGGCGGTAACGCGTTCCTTTTTTGTTAGCGTAACGGGTAACGTATTTAGTTACTTCTTCTCTGTAATGCCTACAACATTCACAATTACAGATGCCTATTTATGCTACGGTTCCATCATCGCTAAATTGAGGCTTCGTTCTCGTATGATCCATTTATTTATACAGAAGCACCACTGTAAGAGTATATTTCTTTTGGTGAATTCCATTGGCAGATTCGGAGCACTTCCGGCAGCAGTTTTTCTGCTAGCGCCCCCTACCATTTGCTCCGGTGGGGCCCTCATGTTCCCTTCTCAGATTTCCTTCGGTTGCTCTCCGCCGGAGTGGAGTGCTCCGGCGCAGAGTTCGTCGGCCACTCCGAATCCGCCAATGGAATTCACCATTCAGAAGCGGGAAAAGCTGGGCCCGTTAGTTCATGGTTAGGTGCGAGGAAACCAGCGAAAGTAAAAAACAAGGACGATAGAAGTAGGCACGTTCAAGCGTACACCATCGCCGGAAACGGTGTGTGCTTGAATGTGCCTTCTTCTATCATCCTTGTTTTTGAGTTTCGTTGGTTTACTCGCACCTAAATTCACCATTAGGGATTGCCCACATTTCATGCAAGAAGATTGTTTGGGGATTCTCCATCACGACGACCGCTCGCAATGTGCACTCACTGTGCAATTCATGTAAACAGATAGCGCCTGTAAGGAACCCTGTGCTTTTTTTCATCCAAGATTATTATTTTGATTGTAAAAACTTCTTTCGTTTGAAAGTATCTACATAAATGTCCGTTAGGGCTTCCACGTGATTTCGTAGAGCACCGACAGCGAAACCTATGAGGAGTGCACCGGCATTATCCTACCTAGAACGCAAGTGAGGTGCATCCGATAAGAGGACGACTCCATAACTCCTCGCCTCCAATACGATACAAGACTGTTATGCTATGCTTTACGCTCTCCGCTCCTCCTAACGATACTCCTTACCCTC
The DNA here is from genome assembly GCF_013339695.2 of Rhipicephalus sanguineus. Lineage (NCBI taxonomy): Eukaryota > Metazoa > Arthropoda > Arachnida > Ixodida > Ixodidae > Rhipicephalus > Rhipicephalus sanguineus. Next base: position 7,760,584 of record NC_051182.1, on the reverse strand, counting down.
ACTTCCTTTCCCACCCCTTATTATACTATACTATGCAAAGCTATGCTATGCTAGGAGCTGCTTGGCACATATCCACTTTTTGTGGCACATACCTGTAGTGTTTTTGCTAACACCTCACGGCGGAACTTCTTTCGCAAGTAACCATGGAATGGCTTCTTTAAAGGAGTTTATTGCCTCACGAATCAACCACCGCAAAACTTTTTTTTAATTCGTGCATACGAGCGGAGTTAGAGATTTGTCGCACGCTGTAATTGCTTTCTCTCTTGTCCCGACGAGCGCACTGGAAGCTAAGCAGGAGAGGGATGGCACAGGTGAAAGAAGTTACATCATCTACACGTCATGGATTGGTGCACTTTCTTGTGTTTTCTTTTCCCTTTCGAACGCATCGTGAGTGCATGCGCAGGCACGTCGCAGCCCCGTTAACTATGCAGCTGACGATGCTCAAGCCAGCTGACAGCCGTGCATTTGAGTATATGGCATAATTTGTAGAAAGAAGAGGAAACGATTTCTAGCTGGCTTTCAGAAATGGTAAATTCCAGGCCTTGTGCTGCGCTATAATGTTTGGCTCGCGTGCTCTCAGGAGCCTCGACTACCGATCGGCAATGTTTTCTAACCATGCTGAAAAAGTGTTTCAGGGCCCCTTTTAAAAAACTTCGCTGTTGACAAAAAAGGAAATAGCAGGGGGACAAGCTGGGAGAGTTGCCCTCACTTGTTCCTCTCCTAATTCTTTCTTTTTTGATAGTGCCAAGCCACCAAAGTATTATGGTTTGTTTAGATGATGATTGCCTAGCAGGTAAATGCACACACAAATACAGCAGAGGAATGAGCAATTATGATAGAGTTAAACAGAGTGACTGTTGATATGAGACTGCTAGAAACCTGCTTTCACTTGTGGAGCTGATGTTCAGCCCTCCTTTCTGTGGTTCGTGCATGAAGACTAGGATTCTGTTTTGTCCTATCTAGAACAACTGAACAACATTGTACCAGTGCATGCCCGTGGCCCAGTTTACATGAAAGTGTGTTCCCCTTTGCAGCTCGCAGATGTTGAACAGCTGATGGTGCAAGGAGAATGCCAATATCTTCCTTGTGGTACATTTCAAAACAATTCTAGAACATGTCATTCCCGTCCAGAAGTGTTACGTCCTTTAGTCATCCTACTTTGTTGCTCCTGAAATGCCAATAAAAAGTACAATGTGAAAATTTGCTTTGGTATCTTTATTTAAAGACATTATTCAGACTGCATGTTCAGACTCTAAAACATTCATATTGACCAAGCATATTCATTGAACCAAGTGTGCAAGGTGTCCAAGAACAAATAACTTCCAAGATTAGCAACATTTCAGTCCATGATTTTTTATTTATTTTTACATACTGCAACCTCAATGAGCATAATCAGAACAGGCATTCCAACTATTTCTCAAGGTCGTGATTTAAAACCATGTTTTGTGTCAGACTTGACAACAGCAGCATGCTTGGGCACATAGTGCATGTTGATGTTGGGCAGCAGCTCGTTATGCGCAGTTTTTAGCAAATCTTTAGCATTAATTTTTATGCACATGGCTGTTCCGTGACAGCGACGATACGTAGTAGTGTAATAGGGTTTCACTGGAGAACAACGGATACCCCACAGCGGTGGGGCTGCAGATGTTTACAGCCAGCCACTTTTGTGATGTGCAGAATGCTGAAACGAGCAAATACATTTGTTTTCTCAACAAGGCCTATGCATTGATTGATTGTGCCACTCAAATGGAGTGACAACCAATTTTTAGGGCACCTATTTTCTTTAACGCAACGGAAAGCTAACTGGTCAGAGTGTCTAGCCACGGAATGGTAACGAGGAAAACGCCGTGAAACATTTTTAATCAGAATTTTTCTATCTGCGGCGAATATGAAGTCTTAAACACACTTGACAACACATACTGCAAACAGTGAACACGAGAGCGGTTTGTGTCCGAGCGCGGCGGTTTACTGCGCATGCGTGCCCTCCGCGCGCGTGCGCTGCGGCTGGACATGGGCCACTGGCGGCCGCGAAGGCAGCGCCGCTTCTCACCATGCAAATCCTTTTACCTCGTAGACAGCAGAGAACAGAGCGTGGATAGATAATAATATGCATACTCTAACTTTGAGGATCAATTATGGCGTGCATGACAGCATCAGGATACGTGAATACGTAGTGAAAAGTGACCGACTTCATAATCCAGCTTCAAGGCTCTTCCGCTAGGCTGCGCGACATACTGGTTTTTGTTACTTTTAAGCACGATTTAAAAATATAAATCCTACTCGCAACACGAAAAGGATGCTGGAATCTGTCACTATATTTCACGGTCTTTTCATGTCTACCAGGATCTAATCGCACGTTCTCCCCAGTATTCGGTCCCTTTAAAGGCCCCCTGACAACGCAACTTCGAAGACCAAATCTTCTGTGTTCCATTCTCCCGCATACATAGGCAACTCAAACCATGTATTACTGGTGAACGTAGCCTTAAACACATTTTAATATGGTTTCAAAGTAAGCGCAAGTGCCCGAATTGGCAACAACTTTCACCTCATTATCAGTATGATGCATTTAGTGGCTGCTCAGGCTCACTGATAATTCACCTGTTCTACGAGTATAGTCGACGTCAATGACAGACAAGTTTGCAGGGCGCACAACGAGGGCTATCGTCATTCACCTCTCTTGCTTTATTCTTGGTCTGCTTTCTAGGTGCCTCTGGATGCTTACGCCAGTGGTATTTTAAACATTGCAAGATATAAACAAGCATTCAAATAATGGTGAGGTTTTTCTTGTTCCAGAGGGGGACTGTGAAACGGGTGCCTTGCTGGCAGCTGTCCTTTAGTAAACAAAATTCGGCAGAAGCTCCCTCGTCAAGTCACCTGCTCAAGAAACTCAACCACCTGAACCCAATGCAGTCAATATTTTAGCAGTTTACTTCTTCTCATGCTGGTAATAAATTGTTTGTATCTAAAAAAAGGATTCGGAAAAGTTTCAAAGTCACTGTGGTATGCGTGTAAGGTGATTAGGACAGCGTACAGCTTCATATTCGTTGTGTGACTGTCAGCTGATTATCTTGGAATATCTCTGCTAGGTACACAACAGTGAAGTTGCTAAACGAAGTTTGCCACCTAAACATACAGAATGAAAATAATGCTTATGGAGATTAGACGCAGCAGTCTATAATACAACACATATGTCACTGCTGCTCGTCCTGGAACAACTGTAACATAAGCATTACAAATGCTGTAACTTGCAACGGTATAGTATAATAAGAGTATAGTCACGGAACTTTCAGTTGACAGCGAGCATCACCTGCCTGTGTTACAATATGCTCCGTGTTGACATGAGCTGCGTGACAGTGCTTATTGCAATTTTTTTACAATGAAAGCTGTCATGAGATCATTTCAGCGGCCGTTTTTGGCGCCGTAGTTGTCCGCCGCCGCCGCCGCCGGCGGTGTCCGTAAGCACTATCGCTCGAAATAATAAAAAACGAAATAAGAAAAAAATTTGCAGGCCTGCGCTGAAACCGCAGCACAGTCACAGCGAAAGCTGGAAGAGCGGCGTTTCTAGAGTTCGTTGTAAGCTATCTTGGGGCTACAATACAAGTACACTAGAAAGGTACCCACTACGCCATAAATCACAATTTTTGTGAAGTTGGGAAGCACCTACGAAGCCATTCGGCGGAGAAGCGAGGCACCAGCTACACGTCTGTAAGGCATTCTGTGCACTTTGTTGACGCGACGACTGATGACGATGAAAAATTATGGCTCAGCCCTTTGTAATGGGTTGGAAGCTCTAAACGGCCCACCAGTTATGTAATTTGCATTGGGTGACGCCCGGTCGCTGTTTCCCTCTCCCGTCGTGCTGTATAACATACGTTGACATGGGAGAGAGACGGGGCGGGGCGAAGAACTTTACTGAGACCCCGAGGAAATGGATCATGCGCTTATGGGCTTCCTTGGCAACCAATACAAGTGCACCTGCGAAGATCCCACTACGCTATAAATCGTTGTAATTTTACTGAGACCCCGAGGCAATGGATCATGCGCTTATGGGCTTCCTTGGCAGCTAATACAAGCGCACTTGCGCGGAACCCACTACGCTATAAATCATTGTAATTTTACTGAGACCCCGAGGAAATGGATCATACGCTTATGGGCTTCTTTGGCAACGAATACAAGTGCACTTGCGAGGAACCCACTACGCTATGAATCATTGTAATTTTTGAGAAGTAGGGCAGCAGGGACTGTGCCCTTTTAGGGGCGAAGCTCCTCAGGGGGTGGGCCTGTCCCTCCTTTGTAGTATGTAGTATGTAGCCACGCATAGTGGGATGTATCCACTCCATGTGATAAATATGACGATGACGACTGATGACCACGAAGAATAAGCGCGTTCCAGTATAGTAGAATGTACCCACTACACGTGATAACGATGACGATGACACTGGTGACCATGAAGTATAAGCGCATTCCATGACGATGACGACTGATGACCATGATGAATAAGCGCGTTCCAGTATAGTGGAATGTACCCACTACACGTGATAACGATGACGATGACGCTGATGACCATGAAGTATAAGCGCGTTCCAGACCACACATTCTCTTTCTGCCATGGATGAAAACGATCGTGAACGCGCTCTCGCCCTCGAAAGGCAAAATGGCAACGCCGACAACAAACGTTCCCCTGAGCTTAACGTCATATACGAGGACCCCCGCGTTTGTGTCAGGTCTTTGTATGATGATCGAGTGAGCAAAATTTACGGGGATTGACGGTTTACCAGATTACATCCGGAGCTTCGCCCACTCATCATCATTCACTTCGTGGATATGGCGTCATTTTTTCGTCATTCTACAGAGAGCCGTGGTACCTGCTAAACGCATGTAAGGCATTATGCGCACTTTGTTGATGCTGTGCCCGATGACGATGAAGAATTATGGCAGAGCCCTTTGTAATGGGTTGGAAGCATTCAACAACCTACTCGTTGCGCAATTCGAATTGTTTGACGCGTGGTTACAGAATTCGCATTAAGACTTTCAAAAAGCTCCAACCAAGAAATGGGTTTAATTCCCAACGTTTCGGAATCAACTCGATTCCTTCCTCAGGGGGAGTAACAACGGCGGTGTCGAGGTGCAACTCTTAATTTCTCTTTCGAACCAGCTGGGGAGAAGGAGGGAAGGCGCGTCTTCTTTGGTGGTGAGAGTGTTGAGGGGGTTGCGGTTGCCGCGGTTGCTGCGGTTGTGTGGGATTGATGGGTGGGGTGTTACGAGCTGCGTCGTTGGCCGACGCGGACTCAGGGGGTAGCGTGGAGCTGAGGGGCGGGAGTCGTACCGCAGGCCCAGGGACGTCCAGAACAGCAGGAAGCCGAGGCAGAGAGACCGGCGTTGAGGAAAACTTAACAGACGTTTATTTACAACATCACAGAGGACAGGATCGTCAGAACGACATCTAGTCCGATCGATCCGTCCCGAGCAGACGCTCTGCTGCTCCTTAAATACGCTTCATTCCCAAGATAGGGAAACTCCTTAATCGGCAAATGTCCAATCACAAACGTGCATGCCTTTGAAGCTGCATAACTAGCAAACGTCCAATCACACGCGTTCATGCCTTTGGAGAGTCCGTCTCTTCGACACATAGGTCACCGCCCCCAGGATGGAAGTGCCAGGGACCACTGCACTCTCACTCTCCACGTCCGACCAGTTCGGAAGAAAGGGGGGCAATGTCACTTCGGGGAAAGGAAAATCCTTTTACGAACAAAGGCACCAGCTTTAACCAAAACAAGCTCGCTGCAAACACGTGTTCCACGGAAGAGACCCGCGCGTAGCTGCCAGCTTCCCGCCGAAGCGCTCAGTTCAGGGAAAAGACAGCAGGTGTAGGTGTCTAATCCGTTCTCCGAAATGAGGGGGGGGAGTCCAAGAAGCAGGAAAACTCGTTTGGAGACAGCTGGCCCAGGACCCTCGTATCTGCTTTGTAAAAGGGGGCCGGCCGGGGATGGATGCGCTCACTCGCGACTTTGTTTGCATTGGTTTTCTTGCTGTGGTTAGACCGTGAATGTATACTGACGGCAGGTTCCCCTTGCATCGGTTCAAGTTGCCTTCGGTGTTCTGGATGAACCACAATTCCAGTAATAGCCGCTTTTGTTGGTTAGTTTCTGTTGCTAGGATTTCGGTTTTTTCAAAGTCAATCTCATGGTGGGCATCTTCTGAGTGTTCTGCAAGGGAGTTCCGTTGTCTTTAGAACGTCCTGACGTCGTTTTTGTGCTGTTTAATTCTTTCGGTCAAGTTTTTTGTTTCGCCAATGTATGCGGCCTGGCAGTCGGAACACTGATTTTGTAGACGACGCCTTGCGCTCTCTCTCTTGGTGGAAGGTCCCTGGGTTTCGGTAGAAGATTTATTGTGTTGGTTGGCTTGTGTGCGACCGTTATGCCTTCCTTCTTTAGAAGTCTGCTTATGGCTTCAGTGGTGCCTTTTACGTAGGGGAGAGAGATTCGCTTCTGGGAAGGCGGCGACGCTGGGGCATTCTTTGGAAGTACTTTTCTTTTTTCCTGCCGGATTGCTTTCCGAATGAAATGAGGCGGGTAGCCGTTTTTTTGTAGTTCGTTGAACACGGTGTTTCTCTCTTTCCTCCTGTCTGATTCTAATGTGCAATGCGTTTCCGTTCTTCTTATCAAAGTGTTGACTACTGATGTTTTGTGGCTTGCAGGGTGATTTGAATTAAAGTGCAGGTAGCGGCCTGTATGCGTGGGTTTGCGGTAGACTGAGAAACTTAGGGAATCTCCCACTCGCTTGATTAATAAATCAAGGAATGGAAGGGATCCGTCTGTTTCGCGCTCACAAGTGAACTGAATGTCCGGTTCTATGGAGTTTAGATGGCTGAGTGACTTGTGATGCCTTTATAATGCAGAAACAATCGTCCACGTACCTGAGGAACACTTTGGGTTTCTGTGCAAAGGTGCTCAGGGCTCTCTCTTGGATGTTTTCCATGGTGATGTTGGCCACTGTCACGGATATTGAGGCTCCCATTGGTGCTCCTCTTGTCTGCCTGTAGTATTCGCCTTTAAAGGAAAAATACGTATTTGATAGGCAGAGATCCAGGAGTCGACAAATTTCGTCCACACTCAGTGGAGTTCTCTCGTTCAGATCGCTGTCACGTTCTAGGGCGTCCCGAGTCACGGCGACTGCCAGTTGCATATGCTGGTGAACAGAGACACCACATCAAACGATACCAGGCACTACCAGGCAGCGTAGCGAGGCAGCGTCGCGGCAGCGTCTTGATTGAAAAAACCGACCGCTCGCGCTGCACAACCATTCACTGACCACCCCGTATATATAGGCACTGGATTTTGACCTCCAAGGTAGTGCGTGTGTGCGATTTCTCCTGTGCGTGATTAAACAATGAAAATTCACAGCGTACATGTAAAATTAAAGTGAGCTGCAAGTCGTCATAACTCTCATCGAACCTTTAGTATAAACGCGCCCGATCTCACGTCGGTGATGATGTACTGGGCAGAATTCACGGAAGATTCACGGTTTACCGATGAACCTCCGCAGCTTCGCCCACTCATCATCATTCACTCCGTGGATATGCTGTGATTTTTTTTCTTATTTCGTTTTGTTTCTTATTTCGAGCGCTACTGGTTACGGACACCGGCGGCGGCGGCGGACAACTACGGCGCCAAAAACGGCCGGTGAAATGATATCATAACAGCTTTCGCTCTAAAAATTCCAGGATGGAACGAGGTTCGAACCTGGGCCCTCTGCGTGGGAGCCCAGTATTCAACCTCTGAGCCATGCCGGTGCTTGAAAAAGGGTCCTATACAGGCCTATAGTATACAGGCCTATAGTTGTAGTTTTACTACAACGGAAGGCCTATAAAGGCTTGTATAGGTCCTATACAGGCTTCATGTCGGGAAGGAACCACAATAACATATGCAATATAGCGTGGTAGAAGAGTAAAATAAGCACCAAGCGTCGCATAGCGCGGATTCTGTAACCAGGCGTCACACAATGCGAATTGCGCAACGAGTGGGTTGTTGAATGCTTCCAACCCATTACAAAGGGCTCAATTATTCGTCGTCATCAGGCACAGCATCAACAAAGTGCGCATAATGCCTTACATGCGATTAGCAGGTGCCACGCCTCTCCGTAGAATGAAGAAAAATGGCATAGTGCCTGCTTTCCTACTTCTCAAAAATGACGATTTATAGCGTAGTGGGATCCTCGCACGTGCGCTTGTATTGGTTGCCAGGGAAGCCCATAAGCGCATCAGCCATTTCCTCGGGGTCTCAGTAAAGTTCCTCGCCCCCCCCCCCCTCTCTCTGTCTCCCACGTCAACGTACGTTTTACAGCATGGCGGGAGAAGGAAATAGCGACCCGGCGTCACTCACTGCAAACTGCATAACTGGTGGGCCGTTTAAAGCTTCCAACCCATTACAAAGGGCTCTGCCGTAATTCCTCATCGTAATCAGGCACAGCATCAACAAAGTGCGCATATTGCCTTACGCGCGTTTAGCAGGTACCACGGCTCTCCGTAGAATGACGAAAAATGGCAAAGTGCCTGCTTCCCTACTTCTCAAAAATTACAATGATATATAGCGTAGTGGGTTCCTCGCAAGTGCACTTGAATTGGTTGCCAAGGAAGCCCATAAGCGCACGAGCCATTTCCTCGGGGTCTCAGTAAAGTTCTTCGCCCCCCCTCTCTCTCTCCCACTTAAACGTACGTTTTACAGCATGGCTAGAGAGGGAAACAGCCACCGGGCGTCACCCAATGCAAATTACATAACTGGTGGGCCGTTTAAAGCTTCCAACCCATTACAAAGGGCTGAGCCATAATTCTTCATCGTCATAAGTCGTCGCGTCAACAAAGTGCACAGAATGCCTTACAGACGTGTAGCTGGTGCCTCGCTTCTCCGCAGAATGACGAATAATGGCTTAGTAGGTGCTTGCCAACTTCACAAAAATTGTGATTTACGGCGTAGTGGGTACCTTGCTAGTGTACTTTTATTAGTAGCCCCAAGGGAGCTTACAACGGGATCTAGAAACGCCGCTCTTCTAGCTTTCGCTGTGACTGTGCTGCGGTTTCAGCGCAGGCCTGGTGTTTTTAGATGCGAAGCAGCTTTGGCGCTGGGCTTTGTCCGTAGTTCTATTGGCGACCGTCCGCTATCTAGAACCTACCATAGCCATCTGTAACAGCGCGCGCTCGCGCCAAGGAGAAGTCTTCTTCTTCGACCGCCTTGATGATGATACGTGCAGAGAGCGCGTTCGCGCCAAGGAGAAGTCTTCTTCGTCTTGTTCTTCCACCGCTTTGGTGATGGTACGTGCAGAGCACTTTAGGGGCCTGGGCTGCCGTATGCTGTCCTAGCTTGGCGTCACGCCGATCACGCAGACAAAACCACGTGTGCTGGCACGCGCTAGCGCGTTCGGGCCTGTGTTAGGGGCTGGGTAAGGCGCTGTGGCCTATCCCCCTTACACTCTTTCAGTAATCATGTGATGGCGTCGGCGAATGAGATTCTGCAGACGCGCGATGAACCAACGCGTTGTATCCTTGTCAGAACGCGCTGGCACGCGCTAGCACGTTCGGTACTGTGTAAGGGGCTGGGTAAGACGCTGGGGCCTCTCCGCCTTACACTCTCTCAGCAATCACGTGATGGCGTCGGGGAACGAGATTCTGCAGACGCGCGATGAACCCGCATGGCGTGCTCCAACAAGAGTTGGGTACGAGTAACAGCAACAGCAACTACAGTGAATTCATGGTGTGCTCCACTTGCAAGGACGCGTTAACATCGGGCAAGGTGCCCGTGATGAACGGAACATTAAATCGACCCATGCGCTCCTTCGCATCTCCACATGGTTCCCTTTAGTGGGAGATGGTGAAACTTTTTTCCCTGACACCATTGATGCCCTAGCTCAGTTGTGTGCCACAAATATAACAAGTGGTGACTTGTAAAGCTGACACATCGTGTAAGGCTTGTAAGCTATCTGGCGAGCGGAGTTGCTTCAGCTCATCGCTGCAGTGAGCATCTTGCTCTCGCTATCCACTCAACCTTCAAAATTTGATAGCGCGAAATCGAACAGGTCCTGTGCATCTGTATTCCTTCTCAGTCCTGTTCGATTTCCCGCTATGCAATTTTGAAGATTATGAGCCAACTAGCCCATCAACGTAGTTTGTTTGTTATCCACCCAACGCCCGCAAGATCCACGTGTCTGCGGCTGTAGCTTCACCCCTGGAAACACACTTTGCCCGAGTTTAGGCTGATCGTTCTCATATACCTTTTATGTGTCCGCATGATTTTGGAGATGGTCACCGTACAAGAGAATATAATGAGAACAGCTGGTAGTGTGGCCGCACGTCGTAGAGCAGATCTCAACCACTCCACACACTTGGCCTCTGTTGCCTGACGGCGCGTGCTCGATGGAGCTTGACCTGTCGATTGCGCTGCAGTCGCCAGTGACGGTTGGCTGTTTGACAAGTTGAGGAGGCAAAGCAGGGTCGAGGAGGGTGTCACTATAATTGCTTGCAGCTGCCTTGATATGCAGTGCGTGGCTTAATTCATGGTGCAAATGATTTGATGATGATGTAGCCTAAATTCTTACAAAATTTCAAAGACAGTTTCAGGCTTCCTTCAAAGTCAAGTTTACTTGGCTCTTATCCTATTGGAAATTATCTTCGTGAATATTTTGTACAATGATGAGGCTGACATGTCTAGTTTAGTTTCTTTCATGTCTCCATTTTGTTGTATTAGTAAAGCATTGGCGTTTTTCCAACTCTCTGTTACATTCGAATTTTTGCATCTTGCGGTATGACAGTGTGCGGTATCTCTGCGGCGTCACTCTCTGCGTACCTTTGCAAACGAAGGCGGCTGAATGAACGGCTTGGGCACTCCAGACAAGCGTGATTCATACTGCAAGACATGTTTCGGTACATAAAACTAGTACAAGTAATGGCGAAGTTAACGAAACATCGCCCTGCGCACTGTTAGAATAAAATGATAAGTCGCTTCTTTAGAAGCGTACGTTGGGGAGCTAGTTGGTAAGACATAATTGAAAAAAATTATAGCTGGTGTATTAACAAGCGTTTCATGGAACATGCTAATTCATTAGGAGACGGGAGTGGGAAGCACCTACCAGTTCATTGTGGCGCATGCGCGCAGGGATGCAAGCCCATCTTCAGTAGCACCAAGGTGATCCCTTACAAAAATGGACATTGACGGTCTTTAAACGTTTAACCAACGATCTACCAACTTTAGTGACGGGCTATGGACTTTCACGTTCTATTAACATACCGTTAAAAGAAAGTTGATTTACTTTAGTCTAAAGACAATTTCTCTAAAGAAAGTTGCTTTACTTTAGTCTAAAGACAATTTCTCTAAAGAAAGTTGCTTTACTTTAGTCTAGAGACAATTTCTCTAAAGAATGTGAAAATAATGTTTGTTAAAAAGATCTCAGTGGCGTAGCCCTGGGAGGTGTGCTGGGGGTTTCAACCCCCCCTCCCGCCCCCCAAGCATTGCAATTTTTACATTTTCCATGCGTGTACACGCCTCCCCCGCCGGGCCCCCACGCCAGTGGCGTAGCCAGGGGGTGGCACATCGGGCCCGTGCCCCCCCCCCTCCTCAATTTTTTTTTCTCCGATGGATAGAGCTCACAAAATGACACTCGACCACACCTGCCTGCCCGGACCAATGTCGGATCAAGGGCGTACACCTCCCCTCCCCTCCTCCCCCCCCCCGCAAAACAAATTTCTGCCTACGCCACTGCCCCACGCACCGCAACTTTTACATTTTGCATTTTGTACGCGTTCATATACAAGCAGACGTAAAGGTGTCGACACCTCCCCCTCCCCCCCCCCCGTCCCTTAAAAAAAAGAAGCTGTGGTATACGCCCTTGATGATGGTCATGGTCTTACTTCATTGCCATCAATTGTACATTCTGTCTGTGATTGTGTACTTATTTATATTATCCTTTATATATATATATATATATATATATATATATATATATATATATATATATATATATATATGCATGTATATATGCCTGGTGATCTATATAATAATGTATAATCTACGTACGTTCAGTGCATGATAATATTACAATGTACCTTCCACTCCTGTACGTATTAGCCCTACAACAGGGCTGACAGTATTAATAAATGAAAATGAATGAGATGATCCATGCGGCAGCCGCGACCTGGATTCGATCCCGTGACCTTCGGGTCAACAGTCGAGCGCCATAACCACTGGACCGTGGCGGATATATATATATATATCGTCTCACAATATATGCGCGCGCGCGCGCGCACGCTCACACACACACACACACACACACACACACACACACACACACACACACACACACACACACAAATTGCGTGTAAAGTTTTCATGCACCATGCTCAGACCCCCCAAGTATTTTTTTTCTCGTACCACTGCCTTAATAAAAGTTGTATTTGGTATCTATTTAGTTTTACATAAGGACTATGAATCATTACATTAAAATCTCGCGTGTATACGTGTGCACCAATTGAATAACTTTAATTCACAAAATATATACGTTTTGTAGCAATTATTAGCGTCCTTGCTCACTTGTTCAAGATAACGTTCCCTGTAGCTGCACCAGACATTTCAAATTTCGCGCGCACATTCCAATTTTTCTTTTTTTTTTTTTTGCAAAAGTCGAGACATTGTACGCATCATATAGATTTTGTGTTTACGTAAATGTTTTTTTAAGTATTTACAGGCAGGAATAAATATTTTTAGTTAGGATTAAAAAATAATGGTGCACGAATGCGGACCGGTTGACGTCTGCGGGACTGAAGACTCCTTTGCTTGTTTGTTGCTCGTCGCGTCCATGCCGCTTCCCAAAAAGCCGAGTTTGAAATAGAATTTTCTCTTGTGTGAATGGTGCTTGCGCTCTGTGCTCGTGTTGTGGGTTCTGTGCTGCTTACTACGAAGACTCAAGCGAAAACCTGCTGCTTCACATCGTTGAGCCGTCGCCGAACGAAAACAGGTACGTGAACGTTGCTGCTGTCATCGCTTTGTTTACACCGTGAGCGGGATAATAACGCTGTTAACTATGTTTTTCTTGACTAGTAGACGATAAGTGAGCTTTTGTTAACGTAGCGAGCCTGTTGGTGTGTATCATTTCATCAGGATGAAGGCAAAGTTGTGTGATGTTAAGTGCAGGCGAACTTTTTTGTTTGTTTGGAGGGTGAAGCAAGTGTGCGCATGCGCGGCTGTGTTTCGGCGGGGGATTTGAACAGAGTTGTGGTGGCGCTGGTGTTGGAAGGGGGGCCCCTGCTCGCGATGAATCACTATTTTGGTTTAATATTGTAGGGCGGGGACGGCGCCTGCGTGTAAGCGTCGACCGTGTCTAAAGCGCGTACGCTTGAGCGTGTCGGTAATTCGTGGTGAATTTTCTAGCGCACAAAACGAACAAGGTCGGAAAAGAATGACGCGGTGTCCGCGGTGTTTTTTTTTTTTTTCGATTCCTTGTTCGTTTTGAGCGCTAAAAAAGTGAACGTGTCTAAGAAAGTTCCATACGCTGCGCGTCCTCTTTTCAACAGCTACAGGATCGTTATGTGACTACCGTCAGAGACGTGTTTTCCTTGCGTGTGACCAAACGTGTGTATTTGTATGCATCCGCAAAGGCACGTCTTTACCGTGATATTCGTGTTAATGCGTGTGCTTGAGCTTACGCTTAGGTGTTAATACAGCCAGTTTAGTTAAATCGGACCGACGTTTTAATTCACCCCCAACATAGGTACCGATAGGTTGCCTGATCCGGCCGGCACCCGTGTCTGTTGAGCCGTTAGTTAAACTTGAACTGTAGTCGAACGGATCCTTGTCTATGTGTGGCCGAATAGCCGTATCTTAACTGTGCAAGCGCTAGGTTGAGCATTAGGGCATGCGCTCGAGCACAATTTATTTGATTTTGCTTGTTTCCACCATATTTAGCTTTAATGATTTTGTTCTGGTTATTAAGAATTGTATGCGCGTCGCCCCGCTTTGGCGTCAGAACTTCGCTAAATACCTTTACGTGTACGAACATTATAAAACACAGTTTGTAGCACGACCTCCAATGACATTTTGTGATGATGACAAGGCTAACGGTCTATCGGATATAGTAAATTCTCTAGGCATACTCTACAGATGTTAAAGGGGTCTGTGGTATGTGCAGCATATGAATATTTTATTTATTGGTGAAAACTCAATAAAGTTATGCATACTTCATGGTACGCATGCGCATGTGTTGCTGCTCAAATGTAAAATTAGACAATGTATTTATGTGAGCACACAACAGATCTAGACTGCCTTTTTTCAAGCTGTTGGCATTGGAATAATTATACAACTTCAAACATCAGTTGCACCGAAAGCTTATTGTGTATTGCTAAATTGCGGTCAGTAGCTTCCAGGATTCTGGGTGCCGGGGGTTGCTAAAGCTTGCGTGCTTTATTGTGATGGCATGTGGTTCAAGATTGACGCCTTGTAAGTCTTAGCATTTGCACCTTTTTCCCCATACGGCCTGTGCTGCTTTGGTGAGGAGTATTGCCTTTTTTAGCCAACCAGAATCATGGAAACTAATGACCACAATTTGGCAGTACACAATAGTCATTTAGCGAACTGAATTTCTGACATTATATAATCGTCCCATTGTGAGCAGCCTGAAGAAAGCTACATTAGTTGTATTCACAAGCTAACACGTAATTTAATTTTAGATGTTACCTGCAATGGATGCATGATGAATGTGCATACCGTCATGTATGTGCAGTGGTATTGTGCTTTTGTGCAGTAAATAAAATTTCATATGATGCATATTGCATTGCCTTCCCTTTAACAAACACATCATATGAATATCATAGTATATCTACGGAAATACAAATGTACCTGTGTGGATGCACTCATGCACACGTTTCGCCGCAAGAACAGAATTTACCGATAGCAGCCAATGACATTACTCACACACAGAATTTAACTTTCAATTACACGTGGTCAACACATACAGCTCACAGGGGGCATCTTTGCCTATGAGCTGTACCTTTGTGTTGGTGCATGAGTGAGCTAAAAAGAGTAAAGTTCAGATCTTTGATATCAAATGTATAAAAAGCTCTGCCACAATATGCTTTTTGTTGTATTTATTCTTCAGCATGCCCTTCTTGCATTTATCATTGTGTGGAGTCAGATTTTACTGAATATGTTGGCCATGCACTGCATTTATACCCACACAGAACTAAGAAAATTCCAGCATGACGGGAGCATACTGTATGTTACGCCCTTTCTTGGGAAACTTTTGGTCATTACTCCTGTTTTTGTTTTAGGCTTCCGGGTATGAATCTACTGTAGAGAAGGAACACCGTGGCCCCACTTCTGTCGAAGGAACCAGAGTCGCCTGGGCAGCTGAAGATGGATTGTGCAACCAGCAGTGAAGAGCTGTGATCTTGTAATGTGCAGGTGTATGAACAGTCACGTTAAGTTAATCTAACACCAATTACATTACCTTGTCAAATTTTGTGATTTTGTAATGCGCAAGTTTATACACAGTTACATAGAGCGAGCTGTAAATAAGCCTTGGGCAAGTTTGTGATCATGCAGTGTGGTAGTTTTTACAGAACATACGTTTTACAAATATTATCACACTCTCTTACTTTTTTTTTCAGTTGTGTATCTGCACTGTCAACAGCGTCAATATGCTTTTTTAACTTCTGATGCCTCTAATGTAAATTTTTATGGTTCCAGATAGTTTACTTGTTAACTACTATGTACGAGGGGAAGTCAAGAAGTAAAGGCACATTTGAGAAACGGTAAACTTATTCTAATGATAGAAATCTGAAGCGTACATTATTTTTGCTACATTACCTGCCTGCACTTCAACGCACTTTGTGCAATGTTTCACAAGTTTCTTGATTCCGTCATAAAAAAAAAGTTTTTGGGTTGCACCTGTAACCAATTTTGCACAGCATCATGACTTCTGCGTCAATAGCGAATCTTCTTCCCCCGAGTGCTTCTTTCAATGGTCCAAACGTATAAAAATCGCTTGGAGCCAGGTTTGGACTGTGTAGTGGGTATTCCAGCAATTCAAAACCCAACTTCTTTATTGTTTTGGCAGTCCGCTTGGCCGAATGTGGCCGAGCATTACCTTGCTGCAGAATGACACCTTTTCGCAGTTTTCCATGACATTTGGATCTGATTGGAGCTTTCAGTTTGGTTCGCAACACATCACATTAGTTCACACGTCACAGTTCCGCCTCTTGGGGTGAAATGAATGGCTACGACACCGTCCTTGTTCCAGAATAGTGTTAGCATAATCTTATGAGCTCAAGTTGACGTTCGGATTCCTTAAATTCTGGTGAGTGTTTCTAAATTATGCTCGCAGCTTTACCTTCCGGTTTGTGGTGATGTACATAAGTTTCATATACAGCAACAATTTGCTCTAAAAAAATTCAATCTCCCTCACGACGATAACGGGTGAAATGTTTATGAGAGATATGTCAAAACTTTGTGCCTTATGATGTGCTGATAATTCATTTGGGACCCACCTTGCACACACTTTAGAAAAATTTAGCCTGTTTTGTAAGATGGAATACGGTGAACCAAAACTGATCTCTAAAGTATTTGCGATTTCGTCTGCTGTGATTCGTCTGTTTTCCATCACGATACCCAAACGTTGATGGCCTGCTTGATTTTTCCACGTCACATAAAGTTATTCCATGTTTGACACGCACTATCAATTCAGAGACCTTGCTTCGTGATAAACAAATGTCATCATAATGTACTTGCATTCGACGAATAATTTCTGCAGGTTTAACACCTTCCGCAGAGAAAAGCGAATCACTGCCCTCATTTCCTCCCTAGTGAAGATCGACAATGGGACTGCCATGTTTAACGGTCTGCTACACTCTGACTAAAGTGGAAATAAGAGTGAAACATTCCAGAGAAGTGTCGCAGACGACGCTAATCCAGTGCTGAATACTATACTCGGCGACAACTTATCTCGACAGTGGAGCCAAGGCTACGGAGCCGGGGCTTCCGCACATTCGTGTGGCTGCGCAAGTAGTACAGCAGCTTGCGGCTGATTTCGGTTTTGCTTGCTCGCATCGTTCACGCGTTTAAAAAAAACATATACACGAGAAATGTGAATGGGAGAGACATTTTGATTGGTCAGTGTACGTTTTAGTGCCATATTACGAGTATATTTTTCTCGGAGAACTAAACAATGCGTTTGTGGCCGCACACTGGCTCACTACGTCATGGACACCTTGTTTACTTTGGAAAACGGGCATGCTGAAAAGGTGGTGCTGTCTATGAAATGGAAAGAACTGGACGACATTCTTGCAAAGTGAGCAATAACTGTATTTTGCCTATGACTTTCTGCCACAGTTTCAGTCTCATAATAAATAAAGCAGCATTTATTTCAGCAAGGCAAATGAGAAAATTATCAGCAAACTTAAGTACTATTTTTTAGCGCGGTAGCAGGCATGCGTTTCGGTTCTGTAGCTTCCACAGTGCTGTCAAGAAAAGTTGTCGCCGGGTGTAGCAGTGTTAACAAGCCCTAGTGGGAGTGGTAGCAAAAGTCGCTTTACTTTTTGACTTCCTGTCGTATATATACATCTGATTATCTTACAAATAATTTTTATTTATGCAAGTGATCTTTTCCTTAGTATTGTTGTTTTGCCACGCTGTAGGCAGTTTACACATTAAGTACCTTTTTCAAAGTTCTGTGCTCTATCAAGACACTAATATTTATAGATGTAAACACATGTTGTGCTAAAAAATAAACATCTTTGTTTGAAAGTTGTGTTCACTTATTTTGGTCAGTTGGACAGGAACTTTGCTAACATGCGTCAGAACTTCAGTCACTAACTTCAGGCATCACTACAGTTGTATGTTTACTCAGATGTGCTGGCACACTGTCAAAATATTTACTGTGTGAACCTTTGTGGACTTTACATATAATTTAATGTTTACAGTAAACTTGATGTACCTAACACAATTTTAAGCATGTGGTGCGTTGAAGAACTACATTATGAAAAGCTTTATTGCACATTACAGCAACATTTACTACAGCTTATTTCCTACTTCAGATCATCCCACTTTGGGACGATGGCCAAGTGTAAATGTAGGCCCTTCCGTAACGCAAGCCAGGGTGACTAGGGCATGCAGCACAGAAGGGCTTGCATTTACATTCGGCCGTCCTCCTAAAGTAAGCGTTATCTCCATTAGGCAAGATGCATCAACCAAGCTTCAATGACCAATAGTCAAAGAAACATTGGTAACAGGTATTTAGGATGCTTAAAAACAGTGTAATTTTCAATTTAACATTCCTTTAGCATCTATTGAAAGTTATAAAGGAAATTTCAATTGATTATCGGAGGCCAATAGTCGACTAAATGTTGGTTGCTGGTATATAAGACGTTTAAAAACGGTCTAACAACTTTCAATTGAGCGTTCCTTTAGCGTCTATTGAAAGTTATTAAGGAAATTTCTATTGGTTATCGGTGGCCAATAGTCGACGGAATGTTGGTTGCTGGTATATAAGACGGTCTAACGACTTTCAATATGCCGTCGGTAGGTTCTATCGACTTTTCCCAATAAACTGTCTATTGACGGTTGGAACAAATTTTTGTAAGGGATAGGGCGAGCCAGAAGCCAAAGAGCAAGAGAAATCTTGGAGGCATCTTGGATAGCTAGACCAGCGCCCTCTAGAATATTTTCAGGCCTGCTCACTACTCCGGGCATTGCCTCTGACGTCAGTCATTTTTGACCCTCGTCTCCTGCCGAGTAGACGTGCGCATGCATGCTCACGCCGTTCGAAAGAGCAGGATTGATAAACCTGACGAAGCCTGCCGTGGTATACTGGTGTTTCTTTTGGCGTCTGCTTGAAGACCGTGGTCTGCGTTTGTGAAGTGCTGCGTGGTGATGTGATGTGCTTCGTTCACGGAATGTTGTACACCTGCAAGCTCTCCCAATGGAGCAGTGCTGTGGTCCCAAGTGTCGCCGATATTGGCGATGTACCGAAGGTTCCAGTGGTTTCATTCTCCCAAGGCGACCAAAAAGAGAAATGAGAGCGTGTCGTTCATCGGGATGACATCGATATGCATTCTCTCCGTGATTCAAAGGTATGTGTAGTCTATGCTACTTGCTTTTCAGATGTTTTAAAGGCACCACCTCTAACACGTTCAGTTATTTCGATGAAATAATGTCGTGTGCACTTCTGACTTGTTAGCGTAAGCCTTGACATAAGGCACATTTAGCTGAGCGTGGCAGACGCTCACCCCCGCGATGATGTAGCGTCTCTAGAGAGTGCATAGATTTCCCGTTTTTGACGAGCGCGTCTTGCCGAGACGCGGTGAGCTTGTCTGCAAAACGACGGCGAAACGAATTAGACGCACCTTCATGCTCCAATCGAGCGACTTCACAAGCGGTGCGAGAGATGCGTTTTGCGTTCCGCTGCTCGCACCCCGACCTCATAAAAAATTGGTCGCGTATCTGCGTGCTTCGCTGCAAATGTCGTTTAAAGACGATAGAAGAGGCGCTGCGTGAGATATGGACGCCATCTGGCAATACGTCGGGAAACATGAGTGCTGTGTTGCGGGCTGGTAGTCCCGGCGCAGCAGCAGGCGAAGACCGGCGGTGACCAACGCGACCGGCGGGGACGCCAGCCAGCCCGAACACGCGGTTTGGCGCGAAGCGCCGAAGCAGAAGAAACGTCCGCACTCAACGAGTACTCCCCACACGCTCTTTTATTTACACGTCGCCTGGTTAAAACAGGAATGCCAGAGCGGCGCCCCATGGCATTCGTACTGTGCAATACAGAACCGAAACCGAAACACAACAATGAGCTCCTGCAGAGCGCATGGTGGAAGGCAAGTTTCAGCGCAGCTTAAGAAACTAGGGTCTTTAGAATTACGTATGTATGCATTTTCTATTAAAGGAACACACCACCTAATACTTACCTAGTGATGTTGCACCTCAGATATGCGTAATGTTTGCTTTTTGATCGACAATGTACACAAGTATGAACCTAGTGAGCCGTACAAGATGGCTGGCCCTTGGGCAAGTGGTTCAACTTTGGCCGAGTTTTTGAATCGAGGGACGTGCCGACAAACAGAAAGACAGACAGAAGGACAGACCAAAATTTCTCCGTTTAAGTGTCCCAAGAAAGACTATCGTCTTTAAAATGGAGCAATAAACGCGCGTGGCAGTATATTCTCAGAACAGGCGTATTTTTCCTTCAGGGTCGGTAAACATTTCGCTATTTGCGCGTAGCACCGCGGGCTTCGTTTGACTGAGAAAAGCTAAGGAGTGTCGGTGCGTGGCGTCGTGCATCTGCTTTAAGTGCGAATGCACTTTATAAGCGAGCCTGAATCCGCCGTCCCATAGCAACGGCGCGAGGAGCGGAGAGGAGCGTCTGTAGCAACGGCGCAGCGACGTCACGCCCCACGTGACTGCGCGCGCTCCGCCCTCCGCTCCGTGGCTGCGCGCGCCCCGCGCATTGCCTGTGGTGATGAAGGCCGGCGGCGAGACGCCGAACGAAAGCGTGCGAAGCGAGCCGAGCACCCCGAAGCCGATCTGGCGCGGGGACGCGCGATGCGTGAGCGAGCGCGGGCCCTCGAATTCGATCGGCCGGACGCGCGCTTCAAGCGAGACTTCCTGGACCGCAGCTTCG
The DNA here is from genome assembly GCF_013339695.2 of Rhipicephalus sanguineus. Taxonomy (NCBI): domain Eukaryota; kingdom Metazoa; phylum Arthropoda; class Arachnida; order Ixodida; family Ixodidae; genus Rhipicephalus; species Rhipicephalus sanguineus. The sequence goes on along the minus strand of NC_051182.1, from coordinate 7,739,929 downwards.
GATATAGCTGCGCGGTGTGCGATCGACTGTGGTTCGACAACAACCTGAGCCCCATCTCGGGCGTGCGCAACGCTGCCAACAAGTTCAACGCGTTGCGGGTTCTTTGGAACGAGTTCGGAAGACAGATCATCATCATCAGTAAAAGTGCTTTGCACTTAAAAACGGCCAGACCTCCGTGGGTCGGCTGGCGCGTGCTCTCTCGCTGCCGTCTCCTTCGCTCGGCTCTGCAGTTTAGTCGCGCGCGCCCCCTCATAGCATCACCCCGTGCTTCGCACTTCCTCATACTCCCCTTCGGGGAAATGCGGTTTTTTGTACATAGTATTTCTTACCGGTGCTCCGACCACTTTTTGCGGTATTATAATTATGCGCCAGTCACGCCAACACCTTCGCCCAATTTGTTTCCTTGAAATGTGTACTGCTGCAAGTCAGCCGAATTGGGATGCCTGTAGACACCTCAGATTTTGTTGTTTTGTAACTGAGCAAATAAGGATCACAGTGGAGCGGAAAGCCTGTGATAAACCGCTTTCTTAAATGGTTTTCAGGTGTGTGAGCTCGATTTCAAGCCAGAACACTTAAGGACGACTTAAGTATACCGATCCAAGAACTCGCAGGACAGAAGTAGCTCCCATGGGGGCTACTCGGCTGACTCTGTACCTATGGACGCAGTGCCGACAATTTTTCTCAGTTTACCAAATGACTAGGAACAGTTTCTGCGCATCGTATGGACAGTGTGACGTGTGTGCGCATATGTGTGTGTGTAAATAAAGAATGAAGTATGAATCAAAGTTACCTTATTTATTTCGTCACTTTTCGGGGCCATCAACCTTCGCATTTATAAATCGGTCACATTTTCGATAGCGCACAATCTTTTCTTATTTTTAAGTGGAATAATAAGTCGCTTACAGATCAATCACCAAAGACTCTAAAGCGTAGCACATTCCTTAAGCCAGCGCCAATCCCGACGCAAAAGGCAAAATAAAGCTGTCACGCATGTACAACTAGCCGCAAACGCTTATCATTTCATAGGAGACGATAGTGGCAATGGCTTCACTGTCTCCCGCGCGTTCGCTCGCTCGGTCTAGACGCGTGACGTCATGGCAGCAGTGAGGAGACCTGAATTTTTTTTCTAGGTGGCATTGGCTAGACACGGGCCTGATAAGTGCGTCAGCGACACATCCGTGTATCTTTCCAGAAAAGAGCGCGATTTCCTGTGTAGTAGATAGTAGTCTCGGGGGTGGTGAAACCTGTCACGTGCTCATGAATGTCATTGCGCACGCGCTTAGTTTGTTTCATAATGGTGGTGTATGTTTCAATAAAACCAGTTGTTAGTCTGCGATCGTCCTGTCCACTTCGTTTCTGGTGTCTCGTCCTTAGCGCAGTTATAATTTTTTTCAATTATGTCGCTTCTTTAGCTGTTTCTTGTTTACAAGTACCAGGTTTTCAAACGCCCCAGTCGCCCAACAGGATTATTCATTATCGCAGTACAAAGAATCTAAGAACTTGCCTGGAATTAACGATAAGGGAGTGCCCTTACTACTAGTTGATGAGATAATATCAGTAGTGGTTATCACTTACGCAAAGCCGAACATTCGACGAGTTGGTGCAAGTTAACCATGTTGAACTGTAGCGACTGTAGTGCATGAAGACGCACGATCACTTCTTTCACAGCAATTTTTTTTCTGCTCGCGCAGCAATCGTAGATGAGCCTCTTATGCTGCAGTTCGAAATGTTTATCACGCTCCGAATCCACAACGTAAGAACGGCAGCATAGCTATATTATCACAATTTGTTATGTAACAGGTACGCTGGCATTTGTGGCTATGACGCGCGACAGAGACTAGCGAAGCAAAACTCGAAATAACACACATCGCTACTTACTTATGGTGGCAAGGCAGCGCATTGCAGCACCTTCGCTCTGTTTCGCCCTCGACGTCCGTCAATCAAGCAAAGGCAGTACTAGACCTTCTCTGAGGCAGTCACGACGAAGTCGCTACGGGACACCGGTTCACGGACTACGCTGTCGAAACAAATGCTGCACGACTCGCGGTCACCGTCGTCGGTACAGAGACAAGAGACGAACGCGCGAACACATGTGGAACAGCCGACACCGGTCGGCGAAGCGGCGTTCCAAAAAGCTCAGCTAAAAAGTGACGGCGCCACCATCGAAAATCCCCAGAGGTTCTCTCCCTAGGTACCTAGCCGTCAAACACAAAAGGATTTTGTACGACATCTAGACGCTCGCGTGGAGCGAGCATTTGCACTGGCACTGAACAAAGAAACAATCACAGCATATCCACGGAGTGAATGATGATGAGTGGGCGAAGCTGCGGAGGTTCATCGGTAAACCGTGAATCTTCCGTGAATTCTGCCCAGTACATCATCACCGACGTGAGATCGGGCGCGTTTATACTAAAGGTTCGATGAGTTATGACGACTTGCAGCTCACTTTAATTTTACATGAACGCTGTGAATTTTCATTGTTTAGAAAACCATTGCTTTAGAAAACATCTGGCGTCTTTCGTTAAGCAGCTGGCGTCTTTTCGTTTTGCTTTAGAAACATCTGGCGTTCTTTCGTTTTGCTTTTACAAAACATCTGGCGTCTTTCGTTGGTTTATTTCATCAATCAACAGCGTTTTGAACAAAATTTTTATTGTTTAATCACGCACAGGAGAAATCTCACCAGGCACTACCTTGGAGGTAAACAATGGCTGCTAATGGGAATGAGAGACAGAAGAAGTCGGCTTTTAGCTAACACTTACACTTCTACTTCTACTAACGTTTCCTACTGGAACATGCCAATGGCTGCTAATGGGGAATGAGAGACAGAAGAATTCGGCTTTTAGTTAACGCGCACGCTGCGAATTTTTTATTGCTCAACAACGCACAGGAAAAAAATCACAGTATATCCACGGAGTGAATGATGATGAGCGGGCGAAGCTGCGGAGGTTCATCGGTAAACCGTGAATCTTCCGTGAATTCTGCCCAGTACATCATCACCGACGTGAGATCGGGCGCGTTTATACTAAAGGTTCGATGAGAGTTATGACGACTTGCAGCTCACTTTAATTTTACATGTACGCTGTGAATTTTCATTGTTTAATCACGCACAAGAGAAATCGCACACACGCACTACCTTGGAGGTCAAAATCCAGTGCCTATATATACGGGGTGGTAAGTGAACGGTTGTGCAGCGCGAGCGGTCGGTTTGGAAGGGAAGGGGAGAGGGGAAGTGGAGAGGGGTATGGGAGAGGGGGAGGGGAGAGGGGTAGAGGACATGGGGAATGGTGTCCTCTACCCCTCTCCACCACCACCGGACATATACTGCCGTTTACTGCCGGCTGCCGGGAGATACGCCGGACAACGGAGACGTGACAAGGTTAGACTAAGAGGAGCTATGCCCCTAAAATCTCCCACCGGCACCATCTTGGAGGTCAAGATCTGGTACTAGCGTTACGACTGGTTACGCACTACGACTACGACAACTACGAGGGACGAACGGGTGCCGCCTTAAGGAGCTTCGCCCCTAAAGAATAGAGGGGGTGCTGGCCCTTCGACAGGCCTTTAACTGGCTAGAATTTTTCTTGAGGGATTCCCGTGTAACGGATACGTGCGCTGTTGAGAAGTTGTCGCCATCGTTGCATGGCACTGTAACACGCATCCGCTGTGCCGTCGCAGCTCTGTTGACGCATATGACAACGGCCGACTGTCGCCGCCTTGTAGAGAACATCTGTTTTAGATGCGAAGCATCTCTTGCTCGGGAGTATGTCCCGCGGCGTGGGCGTCCACACTCACACTGCGCATGCGCAACTCTCCTCCTTCCCTCTCTCCTACAGCTGCAGGTTACCCTCTACACTTCTCTTCCAAAACCTGCTTGCGCTTCTGAATTCTCGCTTCTGCTCTCGCGGCGCATGCGCTACTCTGCTCCTCAAGTCTCCTCTCCTTCAAGCGCTAGAGCGCTGCGCGCGTTCAGTCCAGCGCTTGCTTCGGTTGACTCCTCTGAAATGCGGGCTCGACATGCCGAAATTCTTTCCTGCGCAACGCGCGCGATGAGCGCCAGCGCATGCGCGTCCCCTCCCCCTCTCTCTCCTCTCCTACGCTGCCCCCCTTTCGCGCGCCTGTCGACCGCGTTCCCCGCTCGCCCTGTGAGAATAACGGCCAGGCTAGAGGGAAGGCACGAGGCGCGTAGTCTTCCTCTTCGCGTTCCACGACGCGAGGTCGTTAGCATGCCCAACGAATGCCAACGGAAAGCGATCGTGCAAGTGCTCCGGCTTCGCATCGCCTCATGGTCCCCTTTAGCGGGAGATGGTGTAGTTTTTTTTTGAATTTTAAAGTTTGAAGAGCAATTACAAAGACGAATGACACTGATCAACTTTTTTATTGTGCCGTACATGTGAGGTGTTTGCAGTGTTAAGCTGCTCTTTTGTTTTTGCGAATACGTATATCGTCCCTAAAGAGCCGCCAACTGTCCCTGTATCGCATTCGAAATATGCCTCACGGAAATTTGGAATGCACATAGATATCGCACCAAACTTAATTTTCCGAACTGCCGAAATCAATAGAACACTAAGATACAAAAATAAGCTCTCTAATGTGTGCCTATTCAGTCAATGAATGCCTGTTATTTTTAGCATGTTTTATTTTGTTCGTGGATGATTTTATCAGCGCGATTCTCTGCTTGGTCTATGTCGAGTGTTCTCAACATCCACGGCCGAAATAATAAAGGCAGCCTCTGTGCAGCCTCTGCAGCATTTGCAGCCTCTGTGACTGTAAAGAGTTAACGAATAACTTCAGCAACCTAATTTTCTTCGTTCGCGAAGTAAATTTTGCATTTTCATGCTTCTGCACGTATGATTCTTTTATTGTTGAGTGCCCTCGAGAAAAGACGGTGCCATCTGAAGGACTACCACAACGTAAGTGGCTACAGCGCCTCCGGTAGTGACGAGTGCTGCGCGATTGAGCTCGTAGAACTTCCACGCCGTCAAGGACACCTCCCTGGTCTGCATCTGCGACATAAGCAGGGAGGCTTGCTCCAAGAACTCCTGGTCCGGAACTGGCGCCGTCGCACAGTGCACAGCCGCCAGGCGGTTGACTTGAGGCAGCGAGTCGTCGTGCGCCTCGCATACAGCGGCTGCCGAGAAGGAGACCACCACGAAACACACCAGCATGTACACCATGTCCAGGGTGAACTGAACGGTGGCGATCACATCCTCGTACGGGTCGAACTGCATCATGTGGGTCACCTGCGACAAATGCAATCAATCACCAAAAACCGCATCCCCAGCAGTAAAGTGCGGGGGTGCACAGACGTCATTGCAGCGGCAGCAGCATTGGCGTCGCATGGCGGAGATGCTCACGTTATTCACAGCGCAGGGGCCTCCACGGGCTAGCGTTCCAGAAGAGAAATAAAACCTCAGCAATCGCTGTCGCGTAAACTTGCTCCGTCGGAATTCTGAGAACTCGCGTTCCACGCGGTCGCTCGTCGCCGCGCCATGAACAAGTGGGCTGTTTAGGGACTAGCCATATCGGTGGAATGTCTCTTGTCTAGAGGGCCCGTGATGTTGCGGTGGGCCTAGGCCTGCTATTCCCGCCGTGGTTTAAGCCATCGGCTCATCCCGGGTCCCACCGGGCATGAGCTCTTCAGGACCTTAATAAAGTTCTTGCCACGTCATGTCATGTCCCTGGTCGTCATGCAGAGCGCGCAGTGGGGGAGCTCTTCTAGAAGAGTCCATCTAATGGACATGTCTATTTCGGCGGAGCGCATTCAGTTACTCGAGAAAGCGGCGAGCCATGACGTCATATGAAAGGCTTTTGGTGTAGCGCGAAAGGGAACACGGACACGAGAAGGCACATAGGAACACCACCAAAAGCATTTCATATGAGTAACCAACAAGCCCACGTTGCAACCCTCATCGTGACGTCATGGCGCACTCGACCACGCTGACGCACCGAAACCACGGCGGACCCATGGGCACGGCGTGGTTGAAACCATGGGCACGGCGGCCCAGCACGACCATGGCACTCACGTCCATGTTCTGCCTTGTGCATGGCATTCTCTGGTTCGCCATATTCCCAATAGCTGACCAAATGCGAATCAGCAAACTTTGCATCACCGATGCCGACAAGCGGATTTCAATGCGTCATCGTCCGGAGCCATTGTCACTGAAGGATACGGCACGCACGACAGCGCAACCAACCACGCACAGCGCAGGAGGCCGCCTATGGGTAGCTACCGATGGACAGCGCGGAGCCACTTCATCGGTGGGCACAGATATAATAGGAGCACCACAAGCCTGCGAACCCTATTAACAATAATATCTGGGGTTTAACGTCCCAAAACCGCAATATCATTATGAGAGACGCCGTAGTGGAGGGCTCCGGAAATTTCCACCACCTGGGGTTTTTTAACGTGCACCTAATCTAAGTACACGGGCGTCAAACATTTTCGCCTCGATCGAAAACGCAGCCGCCGCGGCCGGGATTCGATCCCATGACCTTCGGGTCCGCAGTCGAGCGCCATCACCACTAGACCACCGTGGCGGGGCAGCCTTCGACCCTCGTGGGCACGGCGGACCCGGCACGGCCATGGCACTCACGTCTACGTTCTGCCTTGTGCAGGTTTCAGCGCGAGCTCATTTCGTAGTGATTGTAGTTGTATCGTGGTCCTGCCGTGCCCCCGGCGTTGTCGGAACATATGAGTGTTTTCTTGCTTGTCGTTTGATCTTATGCGGTGATGTGGAAACAAACCCTGGCCCCACCCAGAAAGAACTTTATGAAGAAATGATAAACGGCAAAATTAAAAATCACGATGAGGTGCTTGAACTGACGAATAAGTTTATTGAATTAAAAAATCACAGCATATCCACGTGGTGAATGATGATGAGTGGGGCGAAGCTACGGAGAGAATCATCGGTAAACCGTGAATGTTATGTGTAACGCCCCATCAATCATCATATGAAGAGTGAGAAACACTGTGTGCATATTACAAACATCAAATTTTTATTTTTCTTAATTAGATGATGCTTGGCTTGCGTTGTCCCGTCATTATCACGGCTTTATGGTCCGTGAAGTGAAGGGACAGCGGTTCTTGTACGGGTTGCAACTAGAAATTAGGAAATACCAGGTCTATACATGTCCCGCGTGAGAGCATATTTGGCTGCCATATGTTGTATGAACGACCCATTGTTCTTTTCGGTAATATCGACATTCAGGTCACCAACTAACACAAATGGTATTCCAAAAGGACATGCTTCTGGGCTAGTTGGTGCAAGTATTGCTTAGGTACAGAAGACTGAGGCGCGAAATACATTTCTTGAAAAAGGGAGAAGCACAAGAGAAGACAGAGAAGCGCCAACTACCAACTGTTTAATGACAGGCTACGAAAGGTACAGTAAAAAAGGAAACAGACGTGCAGCGACCATGTCGCTGCACGTCTGATGTCCCCTGTTCACGCATGCGCGGAAATGTTTCCTTTTTTACTGTACCTTTCGTAGCCTGTCATTAAACAGTTGGTAGTTGGCGCTTCTCTGTCTTCTCTTCTGCTTCTCCCTTTTTCAAGAAATGTATTTCGCGCCTCAGTCTTCTGTACCTAAGAAACAAATGGTATATTGCTTCGGCCTCGCGGGCTCGAACGGCGGGGTCTTCTCTCCGCAGCTGTGCAGCTTGTCGAGCAGCTTCGGCCTCGCGGGCTCGAACGGCGGGGTCTTCTCGCCGCAGCCGTGCAGCTTGTCGAGCAGCTTCCGCTTCGCGGGCTCGAACGGCGGAATCTGCTTCGCAGCGTCGACGTGCAGCTTCGGCCTCGCGGGCTCTCACCTCAGGATTCTGTCTGCGAGCGCGCACTGCCGCCGCCTTCCGTGTCCTCCGTTCCGCAGCCTTGTCTTCCATCTGGCGACTCCGAGCTAAAGAGAAAGCGTGCCAAGAGGGAGCCTCATGGCACGCTACTTCTGAAATGTTGTCTTGGGGTATCGTTGAAAACACGAGACGTAGTAAAGAAGAAAGAACGCCACACAGGCGAACACGCAACGAGAGTATCACTCGTCAACGTCGTCTTCTTCTTCTACTGCATACCGGAACGCGCGCAGTAAAGAAGAAAGAATGCCACACAGGCGAACACGCACGAGAGTCTCATTCGTCAACGTCTTCTTTTATTGCGATAGCAATTATATGGACAGTCTCGGCTGGAAAATGTCCGTCCCCGTCGCCGTCATGCACCGTATATGTATAAGTATGTATATATATATAAAAGGCCCAAAGAAAAATAATTCAGAAAAATGCTTCCGAAGCGCGGAATCGAACCAGGGATCTCTTGCTCCGCAGCGAGTGGCGCCAGAGAACATCTACCACTTTAGAGAACGGAAACTGTACCTTTGACTGTAGTACGGAAATAAGGGTAGCGGCGGCGTACTGAACTGTAATAAAGCGAGGCGAGATGGCGCTGCAACTACTATCATCATCATTAGACAAACGCGTTTTTGCGGTTGGTTCGCCCTGGTCGCGCTACTGCGCTTTTTGCTCCGTGTGGTATTTTGTCCTTTGTCGTTGCTAAATCGCTGCTGGTGCGTGTAATATTTATCGCCAGGTGACCAAACTGGCCTCGACTGGCAGAAGCAACGTCAATCAAGTAAGGTTTGCATCGTTTATTGTAAGTGCCCAAGCTGGTACAAGCAATGTATACAGTCAGGTCCAAGCAAAACAAGTCACTCATACACGTCGAAAGCTTTCAACCCGTACGTGTGTAAACAGTCTGAAAACTGACAAATATGTGCATATAACTGAACACCGAGATCGCTGAAAGAATGTTGCTCTCGTTGTGTAGCAGCGTCCGAGTTTTAACAGCATAGCTTTAGGACAAGGGTCTTATCCTTCCGTTAGTTATGCGGCGCTTGCCAGGTTGTGTTGATCTTTGAGTGCATGGTGTGGAGTCGGAAACGAAACGTGCGCTACGCCGACAGATAGTTGGCGCAGTGAGAGCAATGTAGTTTTGATTAATCTTTTACGTAAACAGTAGCGGATGCGTACAGTTCTGCATCTTTCTCGCTCTGCAATGTCACCTTGAACGCGTTACAAATAAGGAATATCGCGTTGTGTCTACAGGGCAGGCACAAATTTCTCGGCTAAATTCTCGGCCGTGAAGCCATACCATAGGTATTACGTATTCAGGTAATAGGTGGAAGAAAATATTTCAGGCTCGTTTTGTTCCTCGATATAGTTCAGTTACACAGTTTCTACAGCTAGAATTTCTTGGCGCTAGTAGTAATCGGACTGCTGAGTACGCAGCGTAGATGAATGCTAAAGAAACAGAGATATAAGGCGAGTGCTTACAGATTCTAGAAGCACAATTCTAAGAAAATAAGCTTTGTGTCCGTGTCGTCTCTCTTGTGGGTGTGTGTTCGCGCTGTTACCCCCTTAATCTACAATAAGCTTTAGGCATGCAGTGTACATCTTTGTTGGTGTTCGCACGGAACACTAAACAACTGCTCAGGCGTAAGCACAATCTCTGTATCACATAGACATGTCGATAGAACTTGAGCACTCTATTGCAAGCAAACCCTCACGAAATCAAACTGTGGGGCATGATGTGAACCTGTGCCAATGCTGGATAAATAAAGGTCATATATATATTGCATACTTGTTATTGTGTTATTTACTTTTTCAATATATTTGGGCTTGGGACCTCAAGTATGTATTCTCCCTGCTACTTTTAGAAGCTCCGGCTTGAAATACTGCCACATGCGCTCCTTTCTTTCTATGTTTTATGTTATTGGCCAATTGCACGTGTAGTTACTGCGTTGCGCAAACCGTGCCAGAATGTCTGGGAACATTCCAGATTATTTTAGGATCTTCTGTTAGGCTGGAGCGTGCAATTGCAAACAGCTCAGTTTATTATCGAACTAACGCAGCCACCAGTGATAATGCTCGAATGTTCGATGCCACAGGTATAAATGCCGACGCGCCTTGCCACAGATCAGTTTATCGACGGCCGACGCCTGTTCGCCGCCATCAGTGTGCAGTGTGTATTGCTCTAGTTTGACTTTTCGTTTCCCGGCCACAAGTTCGGCCTAATAAAAAGTTTCATCTTGGACACGCTGACTGCTACCTTCGTCGACGTCACGACCCCAGCATAAGTAGGTGTGTTCAAACAAATTTAGGACGTTTCTCTGCTATGTAAAAAAGAAAACACTACCATACTCACTGAACACAATCTCACTCATCGCGACAACGTAAACGTGCTTGGTGAAGCAGTGCTGCAAGAAGTGCTCGTCACACTTATAATTTGTTTATTAGCTGTAAATCATTTGAAGGAGCCCATTGAACATATGTGCAAAGGCTAATGTAATTTATCTAAACACAGTTAATTAAGGCAAAGCAGTTTTGAGCATAGTTTGTAAACTGTCTTATAAGGCACAACTAAATGTTGCATCTGCGATGCGCGGCAGCTGTATTTTCGATGGAGGCGAAAATGTTTGAGGCCCGTGTAGTTAGGTTTAGGTGCACGTCAAAGAACCCCAGGTGGTCGAAATTTCCGGAGCCCTCCACTACGGCGTATCGTGATTTTGGGACGTTAACACCCAGATATTATTAGATGTTGGAAAGACTGTTAATTCCCCTCACTGCCGTGATGTTCGTTTTGTAATGTGATTTATAATTTTAAAGAAACTGACCCTACGTTTCCAGACCCGTTTGGTCTCTTAGCTTTTTTTCAATTAAGAAGACTAATGATTAAATGTGGCTGGAGAGTCTTTATTCTTATAATCTTGCCCAGCCAGACAGACGTCTATATATTTCCCCTAAATGTATAATTTCTGATGATTTACATGCAAACCATGATATAATTATGAGTCATACAGTAGTGGGCAACTCTAGATTGATTCTAACTGACTGGAGTTAAACCCAGTTGTAGCCTTGAAGAAGACAAGACTGCTTGTCGAAACATTTCCTCCAGCGACACCTCATGTTCACAAATTTTTCGTCTCTTCAAACTTCCGTCTTTCCCTGAACTTCAGACGCAGATCTAAGCACACGAGTGTCTTTGCATTTCGCCCCCAATGAAATGTGACCACCGTGGCCTGGTATAAAACCTGCGTCGTTGAGCTCAGCAGTGCCAGGTAACGTAACGAATGCACGGAGCTAGTGCTCCATTTCAATGCTATTGCGCTGTAGATTTCATGACACAGTAGACAGCTAATACCTGTGAACGATTGTAGGCACACCTCCATGAGATGCCTGGTAAACCATTCACAAATACAGCATTGCAAGCGTGAGGTTCAAGATGACCTGATGTAGGAGACGTTCACATGTTTCGCCGCACTTGCAGAGTGGACATTCGGGGGTAGTCACCCTGTCGTTGCCTGGAAATCCTGGAAAAACAAGTAATGACATCACCAGTTATTGATAAGCGTAATCAATGAAATATTAAATTTTGCAAAAGTTAACATATAAACATAGTGAACAATAACAGCGGTTTGTTATACATATATGTAAACTTACCTTATAATGCATGTTGTATCACTCGGGCTAGCTTCTTTGCAAGGCGTGTCATGTAACAGGTGCCTTGCTCATTGCACACAGCTGTTTCCTTGTCAGGCCAGAAGGCTACGGCAGAAAAAAATATTTCTGATTATAGTGACGGTTTTTTATCACACTAAAGTGAAAGTACACTCAAAATTATGTGAAGCTTTTGTTACACTAAATGTGTAGTAAACATAACCTAAACTGACAGCAGGAGAAATGAGACCTCTAAACCTGGCTTCTCAAATGCGATCCGGCAAACTATAACTCATATGTTTTTTGCACTGATATACGGGCTAGTTACGAAGATACATGCGAGGCGTCGGTGATGCAATTGCCTCACTTTATTTATTGCAGTGACTGGTTAATAACCGAACGATAAACAAAGCAACCCGCCCCCACGTGAAGCCACGCCGCAAGGAACGCACGTTTTCTCAACGACAGAGTATGACGTTGAAAAATTGAATATTGCAGTGCATCGCCTCCGTGTGACACCCACACAAAGCCATTGGTTAAAAAAAACTGAAGCAATGGGTTTTCACTCACCGGTCCGTATATTCTCGGGCTTAAAACGAGTGTCATCCGGTGAAAGCTTCAACGGTCCCTTCGTTCCCCTGAAGTCAGCTGAATGCACTTCGCGAAAGGATTTTAACGAGTCAAAACGAACAGAACAAAAGCGAGTGTGTCGGCCGGCAGTGGCTCGAAACATTTACAGCGAAACGAAACAGCGCGAGACCCATCCCAATGCACCGCGAACTGTTACCTGTCGTTGCGCCGCCGTATATTTTGAAATGAAGATAATGATGCCGATAGGCTGCTGACAACTACGAGTCTGTTGGAGCAAAAACTATAACAAACTATTGATGACGTGATACCTGGCAAGGCAAGGCCACTTCGTATAAACAGCGATTTGTTTATTGAAGTGTAACAGAAAGCAAACAACTAAACTTCCTTATTTCAGGAATATTTTGATTTGAAGTTTGGCCCCGATGAGGGCGCCCCTACATAAAAAGTCAAATAGCGCGAATGGCGGCCACCACAATGTCGCCATGTTATCCTAACGCAGAGGTTAGTAGATCCACTCCCGGTGTTTGAAGCTGGAACTCGCCGCGGTCTATTTTCGGGGCGAAGCTCCTTAAGGCGGCACCCGTTCGTCCCTCGTCATGGTCGTAGTAGTGAGTAACAAGTCTTACGCTTTGACCTCCAAGGTGGTGCCGGTGGGAGATTTCTCCTGTGCATTGTTGAACAATAAAAAGTTCGCAGCGTGCGCGTTAACTAAAAGCCGAATTCTTCTGTCTCTCATTCCCCATTAGCAGCCATTGGCATGTTCCAGTAGGAAACGTTAGTAGAAGTAGAAGTGTAAGTGTTAGCTAAAAGCCGACTTCTTCTGTCTCTCATTGCCATTAGCAGCCATTGTTTACCTCGAAGGTAGTGCCTGGTGAGATTTCTCCTGTGCGTGATTAAACAATAAAAATTTTGTTCAAAACGCCGTTGACTGATGAAATAAACCAACGAAAGACGCCAGATGTTTTGTAAAAGCAGAACGAAAGAACGCCAGATGTCTTTCTTAAAGTGTAGTAGTTGTATTTAGCCACCTCGCCCGATCGTCAACGGGCGAGGTGGACCGGCAACGGCGCGAGGACCCTGCCGTACGAGAGTTAAATCACACTAAAAGACATACTTTGCGGGCGATACACTCTAGTGAGCTTTCAACTTTTCGTCTTAATGTACATGATAAAGAAATTATTTCTACGAAAAACGCAAGGAACACCTTGAGCAATATGTTTGGTTTTGGGACGCTAAATGGAACCATGAGGCGATGTGAAGCCGGAGCACTTGCACGATCGCGTTCCGTTGGCTTTCGTTGGGCATGCTACCGACCTCGCGTCGTGGAACGCGCGTCCTGTCTTCCCTCTAGCCTTGCCTTTAATTCGCACAGGGCGAGCGGGGAATGCGGTCGCTCTTTCGCTCGGGAGCGGACTTCTTCCTTGCATTTCACCGATCACAAGTGATAACGAAGGGACCACGTAAACCAACAGTACAATAAATGTTTGATGTTTAATATATACACGATGTTTCACACTCTTTATATTATGTACTGGGCGCATTTCACGGAAGAGTTTCACGGTTTACAGATGATTCCCTCCGTAGCTTCGCCCCACTCACCATCATTCACCCCGTGGATATGCTGTGATTTTTTTGTTTTTTTCGCCCTCTGCGGCGATCGCTGGAACTTGAGACTTTCCGTGGCCTGGTGGCGCTATCCACTACGCCATGAAACGCAGATCCTCCACGTAGCTAACGGCGAGCGTTATATACGCACCCTTTACCGCTGGACGGACTCAGAGACGGCAGGCGATAATAAGCGTTTCTTCATTACCAGCGAGATGGCGCTAGAAGCCCGACGGGCGCATTTAAAAGTTGTGGGCGAGCTCGCTCGCTTCTTCTTATTCGCAATGCCCACGAACTATAGGTGGCGCGCCGTGCTTTTCAAGATGGCGCCAGGAGGAGGGTCAACCCGTTTGTTAGCATAGGAACAGATAGGACGTGCGGACGTACGGACCGTGCCACTTTCACCGGATGAAGTCATGAGCTGCGCTGAAATGGATATGAGACTAAAATACTTTCCCAAACCATGGAAAGTGCTAAGTACTCGCCACCTAATTATTTACTGCGAAGTGAAAGGTAATATTTCAGCTCCGTTACCGTGCATAACGATGCTTTGCGAAATCCTGTGCGTGCAACATAAACCTGTATGAACTAGAATTGACGCATCAGCTGGGCGGCACTCCGAGGTAGTACGTACCGAGCCTGCCTGACGGATTTGCCGCAGTAGTAGGCCGCCAGCGAGTAGCGTCATCGCTGCTGCGCGTGATGATGGCTTGCAAACATAAAAATGTTCTGTGATAATACCCCGTCGTCATTACTTGCGCAGTCGGAAACGCGGAGTTACGTCTTCAACGGAACACAAGCATTTAACATGCCGTTCAGTAGCGCTTGTGTCACAGCCATGCTGAGACTCTAGCCGTGTGTACTTCACTCGCATGTTGCAGGTTCGATCAGCACGATCGAAACATGAATATCGAAAAGAATGCACACGTATGCTTTTCGCAACGTCGAAGAAGTTCGCCGAGAGGCGAGGATTGTGGCCGTGACTGCACGTTCCATCGCTCTAACCATTTCGCTTCGCTGGTCGAGCTCGAGCGTGTTGGCGGCATGCGGCGCTCCATAATATCCACAATAATTGTGATACATGGAATGCACAAGAGGAACTATGCTTTTATTTTGATCTCGCTCAAGGATATTATACATTAAATACAATCAAAGTGACTTACGAGCGTGAAAGAACATTAACGCACGAGGGGACGTGAAGTGCAACTCGCTCCTCGTGAGTTAGCAGCTGGTGGTTCATCGTCGCTGTCACTCTCGGTGCTTTCACAGTCTTCTACGTCCAGTGAAAAATCCTCGTCGTCAAGATGGTTTCTTTCAACATCACTGCTGAAAGCAATCTGAAGAATTTCCTCCGCCGAACGACTTCGGCCACTCCGCGTCACCACGTTTACAATTAGAGAGACGTCTGGGCGCGGAGAACGTTTTGCTCTCATTCCCGTCAACAAGCAAATCGCTTGCAGTGTGCTGCCACCTATCAACAAACGTACAAAAACAAGCGGCGCAGCGGTGGCTATGAAACCCAACACACCGGCGAAGGACGGCGTGGATGGAAAGCGTTCGCTCCACGAAAGGCGTCGAGCAGACGCGTCCTCGAATTATTGAAACGTCGCTCGCACGATTCGTAACAGCGCTTTGCTGACAAAGGATAGAGGCCCTATTTTAATGTATCGCCAACTTAAGATCGCTCAGTTATACATGAGCACATCGCGAGCCCGCGCGACCTTCCTCCCACGTACAGTGTTATGGGACTCATGCACTACAAGAAACACTGACCAATTATATATGCAAGTAAAACAGGGTGAGCTTCAACTGAATATGTCAGACGATAACATTTAACTTACCTACGTGGCTACAGAAAGCCTCGCCAAGCTGATAGTATGTGTACACTGTGGGCTATAGCATTGAAAGCGCGAGTTGCCACGTATTTTCACGAAAACTTCGCGTCTCGCAAGAACGAATCAGATTTCTCGTGTCACGGAGGGCCCGGTTTGTTCACTGATGCAGGGAACATGCAAAGTTGTAGTGTTCCTTTCTTGCCAACGCGTTAACACTGAGGCTAGCACAGCCGAACAAGGGAGCGACTGCATAGTGCCGCCATTTTGTCGTCTACTAACCCTCCTCGAGAGGACGCTCCTGAATTCCGCTCGGTGGCGCGACAGTCTATGGGCATTGCGAATATTTGCGCATGGGAGAACCTTGCCCTACCGCTGTCTGCTCGCGCGGTTTTCTCGTGGTGAGGGTAAGAGGAACGTTTCAAGCTTTCACCGTGATGTCCGCGCTCATGTTACGGCGCGTACAAATGTCACTCGAGCTCAGGGACGCCGCTAAACGAACAAACAGAAGATGAGCGCGAACTATCAAGTGTCACAGCTCGACACTTGAAGCACGCTAGTTTCCTTCGCTGCTTCGGCCGCCTTTGCAACAGGAGCGCTGTTCAAACTGAGAGTATCCATTGTGACAGCTTATTCGCGCTCGTTCGGTGTATATCTGTGCGTTCGTTTCGTGCGTGCTTCGCTTGTTAGTTCGCGCTCGTCTTCTGTTTGTTCGTTTAGCGGCGTCCTTTGAGCTCGAGGGACGCGCTGGAAATTTCAAGCTGCCTCCACGCTCTTCGTGTTGCGGTCCCCTTTGTTGCTATCAGATTCACCGCTTAGCTGTTTTCAATGAAACGAAACGCCCAGCAGCTTAAACGAATTGCAGACGCGCGGGGGTAACAGCCGCACCGGATGTGATACGGACATACGGAGAGCCGCTGCAGTGCATTCCGCTGATAAGTCACCTTTCGTGGCGGCGCCACCGCGCCCTCGTCACCGTCGTGGCGTAGGGAGTGTTCGTGAAGTGAAGGTCGTCTATGCTCCCCCTGCCTGCCTGGTCAGCCAGCGTTTCCTAACACTTACTAGCCACAGTAGTTGCTGCCGGGGACAGCTGTTTCTGCAGCGTAGCAGCGCGCCCATCACGGGCCGCTTCGCGCTGTCATGCCCCCGCGTGTCGTCCGAGCACCGGCCGAACAGCTTCAACGAAATGCTACTCGTGCTGAAGCAAGGCGGGCTCGCATACGTGCCCAGACGCAGGAACAACGTGCTGCTGCACGTGCCTCTAACGCAGCAGCTCAACGCCGAAGGCGCCAAGACGCGGTCCTGCGAGAACACGAGGCTGAGGCGAGGCGACAGCGTCGACAAGACCCGGCAGTTCGATAGCACGAAGCAGAGGCACATCGTGCCCGTCGTCAAGATGCCTCAGTGCGGGAACGCGAGGCCGAGGCGAGGAAACAACGCAGTTCGGACCCTGCAGTTCGAGCGCAGGAAGCGGCTGCGCATCGAGCTCGGCGTGACGATGCTGCAGTGCGAGAACATGAAACCGACTCAAGACGACAGCGGCGCTTGCCTCAAGTAACCGCGTCTTGCCCGCAGGCATCACATTTGACAGCAGCCACCGCACATTTCGAAAAACAGTTCTTCAATAACCCATTTGGATATGCATGTGATGTTTGTGATCGCCTTTGGTTTAAAGCTGACCTCTCGCCCATCCGCGTATGTCATGTGCCCCTGCTCGCTACCGAGTTTCCGAACGAAGACGTGCATTCCTTCATGCGGTGTTCAACATGCCGCGGGGCACTGCAAAGGAATGCAGTGCCAGCCCTCTCTCGGAGTAACGGTTACGTTTACCCGGCCATTCCCGCTGAGTTGCCTCCACTGAACTTGGTGAGTGAGTGTTTGATCGCTCCCCGTCTACCATTCATGCAAATTCGTCGCCTTATGTACGGTGGAGGACAGTATGGCATCGTGGGCCCCGTCGTTAACGTTCCTGTCGAAGTTGATACAATGGTTAAATCGTTACCGCGAAACGTCCACGAAGACCATGCCATCAATGTCCACATTAAGCGAAAGCTTCTAAACAAGACATCATACCTCTCTGGTGTGGAGCAAAAAATCTGAGTTGAAGCCATGGCTCGATGTGTTGTGTCGGAGTACATTGTACAAGTACTTTGGTATCACTCTGGACGCTTCTGCTTTAGATGCTCTTCCCGACGACGATGCATTGCAACTGCTTCAGGATTCCGTCGAAAGCTTGCCCCAGTGTCCCGACGTAGAAAATCCTGTTGATGCATGTGTGGCGCTTAATGCATTCGAACAGTCTGTGGTATGGGACGAAGAGCGCTACCTGGCCATAGCTCCTGGTGTACACAAACAGCCTCTCAGCATATTGTACGACGAAAGAGCGGAAGAACTATCCTTCCCTCAAATATACCTTGGGGAGCCCCGGCGAGTTAAACCAGAAGCGCATCCCACATCCTTTACGTATGCTACCAGTGAGATACGTCGCA
Organism: Rhipicephalus sanguineus; assembly: GCF_013339695.2. NCBI lineage: Eukaryota > Metazoa > Arthropoda > Arachnida > Ixodida > Ixodidae > Rhipicephalus > Rhipicephalus sanguineus. The sequence continues at coordinate 7,721,931 of NC_051182.1, read as the reverse complement.
AAGACCGTCGCGGTGTTTCGCCTCTCCACATCCTGTTCATGGCAATGAAGGTGCTCCGATTTAGAGTTAGTCGCAGCCTGGCCGTCACTTTTCGTGTCAACGACGACACCGAGAAAATCACGCGCCAAATGCTTGAAGACGAACACTTCATTCAGGATTCTATTGACCAAGACATGGCATTTATGAAGGGTGTTCCCAACACCGTCCACTACTGGCAGCAGCGAAAGAAAGACGTTTTCGCTATGATACGTCAGCTTGGCAAGCCGACTGCATTTCTCACCCTGTCAGCCTCAGAGATGCACTGGCCGCGATTACTCACTCTGCTTGAGCGGTTGCGCCATCAAGATCCTCGCTTAGAAGTACACGTGTCGGAAATGACATCAATCTACTGTGCCCAGCTCGTCAACAGTGACCCCGTAGTGTGCGCCATTTACTTTCACAGGCTCGTGTGCGTCATCCTAAACATCCTGTGTAGCCGCACTCACACTCCTTTCAAGCCTTACCGCGTCGTGGACTACTTCAAGCGAATTGAGTTCCAGCACCGAGGCAGTCCACACGCTCACATCTTGCTTTGGCTGGAGAACGCACCTGTCGAAACCGTCTCCCCTGACATGCCAGAAACGATGCGCCTCGCAACGGACCTCGTGTCACTCGATACCTCTTTGTTGCCGCGCCTTCGTACTCAAGTGCACCAACACACGCACACTTGTTACAAGCGCGGAAACACTCGTTGCCGTTTTGGCGCTCCTTTTTGGCCCACTGAAAACTCTATGGTGCTGCTTCCCTATCCGCCCACAGAAGACGATGCCGAAGCCGCGCGGCGCGTGATACTTAAAGAACGCTTCTTGCAGATGCACGCCGCTCTAGAAAGTACAGACTACGACAATATCAGTCAATTCCTTCAACACCACGCTGTCACATCCCATGAAGAGTACGTCTCCGTGCTCCGCGCTGGCATTACGCGCCCGACCTTGTTTATTCAACGAACAGTGCAGCAAAAGTGGATCAACGCATTCAACCCGTGGGTCGCCTCTATGCTAGACTCAAACATGGACCTTCAGGTGATCCTGGACGCGTACTCGTGTGCGACTTATGTCGTAGATTACGTGAATAAGTCAAATCGCGGAGTCTCAAATCTACACAAAGCTGTCTCGGACATTTTGGCAAGCACTCCAAACTTACCTTATGGCCAGGCGCTTCGTTTACTTGGCGTTAAGATGCTCAAGGCTGTTGAGCTGAGTGCTCAGGAAGCTGCTTGGACACTGCTCCGACAGGATATGTCAGAGTCAAGTAGACGGATCTTGTATATTGCCACATGCCTCCCGGAAGAGCGCACACGCGTTCGCAAAACGCGCGCGCAGATGGAAGCAGCTGGACTCGACGCGGCGTCAGCGGATGTGTGGAAATTTGGGGCGTTGCGGAGATACGAAGACCGCCCCGACAACTTGGAACACGTGTGCTTGGCAGACTTTTCAGCGCTTTACAATGTCCACTCCTACCAAAAGCGCCGCGATCCAGCCGTCATTCGTTACCGCTGCTACTCCATCGACGACTCACTAAACTACAAGCGAGAAGCGGTTACACTGTTCCTTCCTTTCCGCCGGGAAGTAGACATTCTTGATGGTAATGCTTTTGAACATATTTACGCCGAAAACGTGGACGCCTTGCTTCTGAAGCGATCTGAATATGACAGCAAGTTCGACATGCACCAGCTGCGTGACATATGCCTCCGGATGTGCGCAGACGACGCTCATGATACCGAACTGCGCAATGAAATTGACCCACAGCACGCTCGTTTGGTCGACCAGAACGACGACGACGATTTGCTTGGAGCCCCTGATGCCAACTTAGTAGCGGCAAAAGGTCGTTGCGCTGCCGTCTGCACACGTCAGGACGTCATGACCGGTGACGCCTACAGGGAAATGATGCGGCTCACCAACAAGGAGCAGTTCGAAGTTATTCGGGAAGTCATCCACCGCCTAACGTGCCCGGCCTCTGACCCGCTCAGAATTTTCCTGACTGGCGTGGCAGGTTGTGGCAAGACCTTCGTTCTGCGGCTTATTATGGACGCCTACAACCGCTACACCAACACCGCCTCCACGTGCACGCACAACGCGTACGTCTCGTGCGCCACAACAGGCAAGGCAGCGGTTGCCATCGGCGGACTCACCGTGCACGCCGCGTTCAAGCTGAGTATGCGCACCGACGGGGGCTTGCGCGATGGAGACCTCAACTCCTTCCGTTCAGCGTTCACCAACATCAAGTGCGTCATTGTGGACGAATGCAGCATGACGAGCAGCGACACTCTCGCGCGTGTGGACGACCGTCTGCGACAGATAACTGCAAACTACAATGAGCCTTTCGGTGGCTTGGACTTCATCCTGTGCGGTGACTTGCGCCAGTTGCCCCCCGTTCGCGCAAGCGAGGTGTACAAACGCAGTAGGACACGGGACAACATCTTTAACACCCACGTCACTTGGCATCACCTCTCCTCCTTTCCACTTACGCAAGTCGCCCGCCAGAGCGACACCAAGTTTTCCACCGCCTTGTCTAAGATCGGCGATGGTCGTGCGCTCGAAAAGGAGGAAGTCGACATGCTTCAAGCCCGCTTCGTCTCCAAGGACGACGCGAAGCTCCACTGTCCTCACGGCGTCAGGCTGTTCTATTCCAACAAGGAAGCCGAGGTGTACAACACGCAGGACGCCGTCCAGGACGTGGACGCTATTTACGAGGCTAATGCAGACGACACCATTGTCGGCTACCGCAGTGATGTCGACTGTGAGAGCGTGAAGCGTCGGTTACACTCCCTTACCACTTCTGAGGTTGGCAACCTGCCGCGAAAACTTGTGCTATGTTCGGGAAAGCCATACATGCTTACCCTCAACATTGACGTGTCTGACGGCTTGGTTAATGGAGCGGTGGGTCAACTCAAGCACGTGCAGTTGGATGAACTGGGCCTCCCAAAACGCATTTGGCTCCACTTTCCTTCTAAAGCAACAGGCAACATTGCTCGAGTCAAGTCGAAGACTATTCGCGAAGTTACGGGCCCTGTCGTGCCTTTCGATTCCGTGCCCATCGAACTGCGCACCGCCACCATCACTTTGGACAAAAAAACGGGTGTTTCTTGCCGCCGCAAGCAATTCCCCGTAATGCAAGCGAGTGCTGTCACCATACACAAATCTCAGGGGGGAACATACAGCCAGGTGGTGTACGAGTATCACAAGCGCCATCCTCAGAAGCTCGTCTACGTTGCTTTAAGTCGAGCCACCACACTGGACGGACTTTTCATAACAAACGCGGAACAGGACTTCACATTTTACCATGGTAGAGAAAATCCCGATCGGGCCTTGTCGGACGAATTTCGTCGATTGGAAAGCCATCGACTTAACACAATCACCTCCAGGTGCCTCGCCGTCCTCCAGTCACCGCACACATTTGCAATTTGCAACATGAACGTACGCTCGTTGCCCGCGCACGCCGTCGATGTCTCGCACCATCACGTCATCCGCGAGGTACCTGTACTGTGATTCACGGAAACCTGGATGGACACTGCCGTCGAACTGCAAGGATGCAAGTGCGTGAGCCTCGCAAAACGACAAAATCACCGAGCTGCTGGAGTCGCCGTTTACGAACGCTTCGACGAAATCACACTTTTACCGCGCAGCGTCTCATACCAACTCATCTTGCTGCCCCAGATGACTTGTGGTGATGCATGTGCCGTGAAAACATCACACGGCTTCGTCGTCGCAGCAGTCTACATTCCGCCGTCAACATCGCGGAAAGGCATCATGAACTTCTTGCTGCACAACTTCAGTACGGCGTGCCAACAGGATGTGCCGGTGATCGTCACTGGAGACTTTAATGTGAATGTACTTCGACGTGACAATGAGTGGCTTGTGGCGTTTCTCGGTGCTGAACTTGGACTCCACCTCCTGTCTGACGTCACACCGCCAACTACACGCAACAACACCTGTCTAGATATTGTGTTCGGAAAGGGTGTTGCGTCACGTGTGCACTGCGTGCCATTGCCAACGTACTTCAGTGACCACAAAGCGGTTGTCGCGGTCGTCGAGTGAACTCTGCTTTATCTTCACCTGCGTTTCGATCAAGTACTATATCTCCTTCCTTTCGTTGATGCGCGTAATTAAACACGTCATTTACTTGGCCTTGTGATTCTTGCATTACTGTCAATTTGAACACGCCCGAGGGAGGGCCTGACCACGTATACATGCGCTCTACACATACAAAGCTGCCCCTAGCTTTGCATGTGTAGCTTTGTGACACACAACGTAGAGAGCTCTTCGTACCAGCACGCGCTGCCCATGCATGGGAGGCGTTCTGATCAACGCCGTCGCTCCGCACGCGCCTTGTTGTGGTCATCCACTCTGGCCACGCCGCAAGAAACTTGCTCACTTAGCAAGTGCATGTTTGCCACAATTCATATTGCTCCTGAAGCTGCGAGCCTCACTTCGTATTGCATTACAGCTTCTTGCTATCGCATTCATTGCTTCGCCCTTGCTGCGAAACTGTGACTTTTTTCTACTGCATACCAGAACGCACGCTTCTCAACTAGAGGTGGCTACTATAAACAAACCTACAAACGAACGGAGGATGGACAGGCCCACGGCATAAGGAGCTTCGCCCCTAAAAATATGGTACACGATTTCATTTCGGCACAAAAGGATTCCAGGAACGCAGTATTCCCGTTCACAGTGAAAAGGTGCACAATACGTTACAGTCAATGGAACGCATTGTACCGATAAACGATCAGCTGCTTTCTTTTGTCTAATATATTTTATGTGAAAAGTTTTGTATTTTATTTATGTGTAAATATACATATAACTTACTTGCCTGAGTGCGCTTGGGTATCAATTGCGTTCCTTGGTGAGTGGCTCTGGGCCCACGCCCTTATGCTTTCCTTCACACTTAGGCATTGTTCATCGCTCACAGGTTGAAACTGTGCATTTTAAAGCTAAGTTATGAATGCAATTTCATTTCTAGCATCTTCAGTTCGTATTGTATTGGTGTAAATTCAACTTTATCCATCATATCAGAGAGAGAGAGAGCGAGATACAAAGAGGAAAGGCAGGGAGGTTAACCAACCTTTGGCTCGGTTGGCTACCCTACACATGAGGTGGGGGAAGGGTGAATAATAGTGCCACGCCCACTTCTTGTCTTGTTTTGATGTATTCGGGTTTGACCGGCAGGGACGGTTATCAACGCTCGACGCTGTCCGCGAAGTAGTGTTCTAGAAGCGTCGCGATTGTAGTAGATCGGTTTGTTAAGATTGCGCCCCGCACGCGAATGTTCCAGTTTTGTCTAGAGATAACGCCGCCACCAGCGATATTGCTGGAAAGTTCGATAGCGCCTGTATAAAAGCCGACGCGCTTGATCGCTTGTCAGTTGATCGACGGACGACGCCCTGTTCGCCGCTATCATTGTACAGCGTGCATTGCTGTAGTTCTAGTTCTCATTTTCCGGCCACAAGTTCGGCCAAATAAACAGTTTCATCCTACAAACGCCGACTGCTGTGTTCGTCGACGTCACGACCACGTGACATCTGATGGAGGTGCTGCTTCTTCCATGATCCGGACGCCCCCGCGAAGCGCTGACCCAAGCCCAAGCCGCGAGGAGGACGACGGCAAAGAAAACCCGGATCGTCGAACAAGCCGCAGGCAGAAGGGACTGCAGCCAGAGTACGGGCTCCTTCCCGAAAACACCAGGCAGTCCCAGGTCCCAACACCGACCGCAGCGACGATGACCGACCCCGTGCAGCCTGCGCCGATACTTCTCCGGCAGCCCAAGGAGCCGCCAACTTTCCGCGGGTCGTCATTCGAAGACCCGGAAACCTGGCTCGAGACCTTCGAAAGGGTCTCAGCGTTCAACAACTGGGACTCCGAGGACAAGCTGCGCCACGTCTACTTTTACCTGGAAGATGCAGCAAGGACCTGGTTCGAGAATCGGGAGTCCACTCTTCGAACCTGGGACGCCTTTCGCAGCACTTTCCTGGAGACGTTCACAAACGTCGTCCGAAAGGAAAGGGCCGCAGCCTTGCTGGAGAGACGGGTCCAACTTCCAAATGAAAGCGTGGCCATCTTTGCAGAGGAAATGACCCGGCTATTTCGCCACGCTGACCCTGCCATGCCCGAGGACAAGAAAGTCCGCTTCCTCATGCGAGAAGTAAAGGAACAGCTCTTCGCTGGACTTATGAGGAATCCGCCGAATACCGTCGAAGAATTTGTCTCCGAAGCAACAACAATCGAGAAAACGCTTGAGATGCGAACACGGCAATACAACCGCAGCTTCTCGACCACAAGCTACGCCGATGTTCAAGCACTAGGATCCGCCGACCTGCGTGAGACGATTCGAGCAATCGTGCAAGAGGAGCTGCGAAAAATTCTACCTTCGTCGCAACCTCAAGTGGATTCCATCGCCGACGTCGTGCGCCAGGAGATCCAGCATTCACTCGGTGCGCCTCAGCTAGCAGAGCCGCAGCCGCAAGCTATGAGCTATGCTGCTGCAGCCCGCCGTCATGCTCCTCCTCCACGCCCACGCCAAGACGACACACCGCCGCAGTACCGTCGCCAGACGCCGCCAGCGACGCCCTACCGTCCACCTGTCGGCCAGACGCCGCCGCCGCCCTACCGCCCACCTGTCGGCCAGCGCTACACCCCGAGGAAGACCGATGTCTGGCGTGCCCCTGACAACCGCCCGCTCTGCTACCACTGCGGGGAGGCCGGCCACACGTACCGCCGCTGCCAGTACCGTCAGATGGGGCTACGCGGATTCCCCGTCAACGCGCCGCGCCCGCAGCCAGGCGAACGGCCTCGCGACATCGACGACTACCTCACAGGCACACAGTGGCAAGAACGACGACCTTCCCGCTCACCGTCGCCCGGCCGCTACATGTCACCGCACCGCCGGCAGTACACTAGCCCAAACCGGGGCCGGTCGCCTAGCCCGTATCCGGAAAACTAAGGGCAGCAACCGATGGAGGTGCGGTTGCTGAACGACGAAATTCTGAAGATCCTCCGCCGTCGACGACGACACCGCGACGAAGTTCCGAGCCCCCGCCGCACGCCGAACGACGTCGACGTCCCGAAGACGAAACTTTGCGACCGGAAGCAGACCTGACGACGCAACGCGGAAGCAGCGGTGCAAACCGACGTAGCCGTGACCCGACGCTGCGACGTAACCGCAACGCAAGACGGCGGACTAGCGACCTCGACGTTCTGATCGACGGCCACAAGGTCACCGCTCTCGTCCATACTGGAGCCGACTATTCCGTCATCAGTGGGCCATTCGCAGCAAAGTTGAAGTTAGGACTGCTTGGGAAGGCCCCGAGATCCGTAGCGCTGGAGGGCATCTAATAACGCCGATTGGTGTCTGCACGGCGAGAGTCACTATCAACAACCGGACTTATCCTGCGAGCTTTGTAATCCTACAAAACTGCTCCAGGGATGTGATACTTGGAATGGACTTCCTAAGTGACCACGGCGCCGTCATCGACTTAAGAACCAAGGCGATAACCCTATCGTCGGAGAAAGCGACACCACCGGATACGAACCCATGTCAACATGCCCTGAACGTGCTCGAGGATCAAGTCACCATTCCTCCTAGATCCAGCATCATCATTCCCGTCGGCACCGAAACGGCTGAATGCATCGAAGGTGTCATCGAGAGCGATCAGGGTTTGCTGCTAGACCGTGACATTTGCGTCGCAAGAGGCATTGCTCGGCTGTATGAAGGGAAAGGAAGCGTGATGCTAACGAATTTCAGCCAGGAATACAGACACCTGAGCAGGGGCACGACGATTGTATACATCGAAGAAATCTTGGCCGTCAGCGATGCGTTTGCCTTTTCAGATTCTGACGAAGCTACGACGACGATCCCTGAGCCACCCTTCGACGTAAACCCAAGTCTTCCCGCTCGCCAACAGCAACAGCTTCGACGCCTTCTGCAGGAATACAGGGACTGTTTCTCGTCGTCGTCGCGGGTCCGACAAACGCCCCTTGCTAAGCACCGCATCATAACAGAAGAAAATGCTCGACCACTCCGTCAGAGTCCCTACCGGGTTTCGACGCGGGAACGGGAGGCCGTTAAGAAACAAGTCGATGAAATACTACGCGACGACATCATCCAGCCGTCCAACAGCCCGTGGGCGTCTCCCGTGGTGTTAGTGAAGAAGAAGGATAGGACCCTACGTTTCTGCGTCGATTATCGTCGCCTGAACAAAATCACAAAGAAGGACGTATACCCTCTCCCACGGATAGACGACACCCTGGATCGACTCCACAACGCGAATTACTTTTCGTCGATGGACCTCAAGACCGGCTACTGGCAAATTGAAGTCGACGAGAGAGACCGAGAAAAGACCGCCTTTATAACGCCGGACGGCCTGTTCGAGTTCAAGGTCATGCCCTTCGGTCTTTGCTCGGCACCTGCGACTTTCCAACGAGTCATGGATACTGTATTAGCTGGCTTGAAGTGGCAGACTTGCCTTGTTTACTTGGACGACGTCGTTGTGTATTCCTCGAACTTCGACGAACACCTCCAGCGACTTCAATCCGTACTTCAAGCAATCAAGAACTCCGGGCTCACCCTGAAGCCCGGAGTTCGGGCTTCGCGTACAAGAGCTTCGCGTACAAGAGCTTCGCGTACAAGAGCTCCTCGTACGCTTCGCGTACGAGGAGCTCTTGTTTCTGGGTCACGTGATCAGCAAGACTGGAGTGCTCCCAGACCCGCAGAAAACAGCTGCCATCGCCGCTTTCCCGCCACCCACCGACAAGAAGGCCGTGCGCCGCTTTCTCGGCTTGTGCGCCTATTACAGACGCTTTGTCAAAGACTTTTCACGGATCGCCGAGCCACTAACGCAGCTCACGAAGACCGACGTCGAATTCAGGTGGCAAACAGCGCAAGTCGAAGCATTTCATGAACTGAAACGACGCCTGCAGACACCTCCGATACTTGCGCATTTCGACGAATACGCCGATACGGAGATTCACACCGATGCAAGCAGCATAGGACTCGGCGCCGTCCTTGTGCAGCGGGCGGGTGGACTGGAAAGGGTTATCAGTTATGCTAGCCGGTCGCTGTCTAAAGCAGAGGTCAACTATTCCACAACAGAAAAGCAGTGCCTCGCCATCATCTGGGCTACGTCAAAGTTTCGCCCCTACCTCTACGGCAGGCCCTTCAAAGTTGTGAGCGACCATCACGCCTTTTGTTGGCTAGCTAACTTGAAGGACCCTTCAGGTCGCCTCGCACGGTGGAGCCTGAGACTTCAAGAATTTGACATTACTGTCGTGTACAAGTCCGGAAGGAAACACTCCGACGCCGACTGCTTGTCTCGTGCCCCCGTCGACCCACCAACGCCCGACGACCAGGATGATAGCTTCTTGGGAGCCATAAGTACCGAAGACTTCGCCGAACGACAGCGAGCCGACCCTGAACTGAAGGGTCTAGTGGAATACCTGGAGGGCAGGACCATCGTTGTCCCAAAAGTATTCAGGCGAGGATTGGCATCATTTTCTTTGAAAAACAACGTCCTCGTAAAGAAGAACTTCTCTCCGGCCCGAGCCAGCTACCTTATCGTTGTACCTTCGGGACTGCGACTAGAAATTTTACATGCCCTGCACGACGACCCGACGGCTGGACACCTCGGACTTTCCCGAACGCTCGCACGAGTACACGAAAAGTACTACTGGCCGCGCCTTGCCGCCGACGTCACTCGCTACGTAAGGACGTGCCGAGACTGTCAGCGACGGAAGACACCACCCACAAGACCAGCAGGCTTCCTTCAGCCGATCGAGCCTCCTCGGCGACCATTCCAGCAGATCGGGATGGACCTCCTGGGGCCGTTCCCAACGTCGACTTGCGGAAATAAATGGATCGTCGTGGCTACCGACTACCTCACCCGCTACGCCGAAACAAAAGCCCTGCCCAAAGGCAGTGCCGCTGAGGTAGCCAAGTTCTTCGTTGAGAGCATCGTCCTTCGACACGGCGCCCCAGAGGTTCTCATCACCGACAGAGGTACGGCGTTCACGGCTGACCTAACTCAGGCGATCTTGGAATACAGCCACACAAGCCATCGCCGCACCACCGCGTACCACCCACAGACCAACGGCCTCACAGAGCGTCTAAATAAGACCATCCCCGACATGCTGGCCATGTACGTCGACGTCGAACACAAGACGTGGGACGCCATCCTTCCGTACGTGACCTTCGCGTACAACACGGCCGTACAGGAAACGACGCAGATGACGCCATACAAGTTGGTCTACGGACGGAGCCCGGCAACGACGCTCGACGCCATGCTACCAAACGTGATCGACGAGGAAAACATCGACGTGACCACCTACCTACAGCGCGCCGAAGAAGCACGACAGCTCGCCCGCCTACGGATAAAGAACCAGCAGACGACTGACAGCCGCCGCTACAACCTTCGACGACGCCACATGGAATACCAACCCGGTGACCGTGTATGGGTATGGACGCCAATACGCCGACGAGGACTTAGTGAGAAGCTTCTTCGACGATACTTCTGACCGTACAGGGTACTTCGACGCCTCGGCACACTCGACTATGAGGTTGCCCCTGACGGCATTACGAACTCACAGCGGCGCCGTGCGCGACCTGAAGTCGTCCATGTCGTGCGCCTTAAGCCGTTTTTTGCACGTTAGCGAGCCTGGGGACTCTATTTTTTTTCCTTCGTTATTGTAATTTATTTGTGTATGCACTTGTTTTGTTTTGTTTTTTTCTCTTCTATGTTCTTTCATAAGCATCGGGACGATGCTTTTTCAGAGGGGAGCAATGCCACGCCCACTTCTTGTCTTGCTTTGATGTATTCGGGTTTGACCGGCAGGGACGGTTATCAACGCTCGACGCTGTCCGCGAAGTAGTGTTCTAGAAGCGTCGCGATTGTAGTAGATCGGTTTGTTAAGATTGCGCCCCGCACGCGAATGTTCCAGTTTTGTCTAGAGATAACGCCGCCACCAGCGATATTGCTGGAAAGTTCGATAGCGCCTGTATAAAAGCCGACGCGCTTGATCGCTTGTCAGTTGATCGACGGACGACGCCCTGTTCGCCGCTATCATTGTACAGCGTGCATTGCTGTAGTTCTAGTTCTCATTTTCCGGCCACAAGTTCGGCCAAATAAGCAGTTTCATCCTACAAACGCCGACTGCTGTGTTCGTCGACGTCACGACCACGTGACAATAGAAAGGAAAGGGTAAAGAAGAAAGAAGAAGAGTAAGAAAGAGATGAAGCTACACAACACCAACTCGCGCTCTTAGTTCACAGGCGCTCGTGAAGTTCGGTGGTCCTCAAGAAGCATAAGAGGGCTTTCGTGGCCTTGCGCATATGCGAGACGGTAGGCCAAGGTCCCAAGATCTTCGTTTCTGTCAGTGGTCTTAAATCCAGGTGACGGAGCTTGGCTTCCATACTACCCCGTTGAGCCTGGTATGATGGGCAGTGGCACAGAATGTGTGCAAGAATCTCCTCGCAAGCGCAAATGTTGCATGCCGCACTGCTTGCCATTCCAGTGAGACAGGAATACGCATTCGTAAATGCCACGCCCAACCACATGCGACACAGCAAAGTTCCATCGCGTCGTGAGAGCCCGTGAGAGCTTCATCCGTGCGGTCATTGCGGACAATTCCGAAATGACTCGGCAACCATTGAAATATAATGTCATGTCCTTCCTCAAGCGCTTGGTGGTAGTCGTGCCTTAACTCGTACACTGATTGTTCATGTAATCCATGCCGTAAAGCAAGCCGTAGTGTTTGTAAGGCTGACCTCGAGTCGCATAAGATGGCCCATCGATTAGGTAGCTGCTGAAGAATGTACTTGACCGCACCTTGAAGCGCTGCGAGTTCTGCTGCTGTCGACGTCGTGATGTGAGAAAACTTGAATTTTAACAATACGTTACCAGATGGAACAACCACCGCTCCGGTAGAGCTGTTGGAATTAGTGGAGCCATCGGTGTAAACATGCATGCGGTCAAAGTAGGTTTCGTCCAACAGACGCAAAGGCAACTGCTTCAGGACTAGCGGTGACATGCGTGCCTTCTTAACGATTCCATGAACCGATTAGCACACGTCAGGTTGACGGAGACTACACAACGCAGATGCCGGGCGTATCGCCGGTTTGAAGCCAGGCGGTAATATGTCGTGGTGTTTGGTCACAATACCGCAGGACGAAGCATGGGGCCTCCGCGCTGGCACACACGCTAAATGATGTGACGGTAGCCATGATAAATGCCGAATGTGCGCTCTCAGCGTCTCAACAATAACATGAGTTGTGACCAGCTGTTCTTTTGCGATAGCGATAGTTGCAACTGTCGATGAGCATCCAAGACATGTCCGAAGTACTTGCGCTCGCGCGCTCTGTAGTGCACGGATGTTAGTCTTGCACGTGTTGGACAGAGCAGGAAGGCTGTACCGGAGAAATCCGATAAAGAAGGCTGTGTAAAGCTGCAGCATTGAGTGCACGGATGGTCCCCATGATTTTCTGGCAACGAATTTAAATACATTCTCAATGCATATGAGCTTTCTCTTAAGATATGCGACATGCGGACTCCAGGTTAAGTCGCGATGACACCTACGATTCACGATGACACCTAGGAATCCATGGCTGCTCTTATTAGCTGTTGATTGGTCTGCGATGCACACCGGGTAGAAAGACATCGCTTTGCGTGTAAATGCACTGCTGCGCATGTTTCTGTAGCGATAGTCAAACATTGCTGGCGAAGGTATGCAGATGCCATGTTGCCGCCTTCTGTATTCTTGCGCGCACTTGAGGCCGTGTCACGCCGGACGCCCAGATGCAGACATCATCAGCGTAGACAGATATATTAGCCGTCTGTTGCAGCGTTTCGGTGAGAACTAGGTTGAAAACAGTCGGGCTCAGCACACCACCTTGTGGCACCCCACGACTTGTGAAATTCTTATTCGTAGGCACATCTGCTAGGATGAACATGGATCTCTTTTGAGGTAGCTTCTTACCCATCGAAAGACGTGACCTCCAAGTTCTGCTGCTTCGAGAGCATTGAAAACGGCCTTGTGGGTCACGTTGTCATAAGCACCGTTCACATCTAAGAACAATACTACCGACAGCCTCTTCTTAGCTTTCTGCTGTTGAACATAGGTCACCAAGTCAATGACGTTATCGATTGATGACAGACCCCGTCGAAAACCAGCCATAGCATCAGGATAGATGTTATAATGTTCTAGGTACCATGCCATGCGTGCCAGCAGCATTCTCTCTACTACCTTGCCGACGCAGCCTGCTAGTGCGATAGGCCGGTATGACCCCAAGTCCAACGGAGACTTTTCGGCCTTCAACAGAGGCACCAAGCGGCTGCATTTCCACTCGTCGGGGATTGCGCCATCATGCCAAGATTGATTGAAAATGTCCATGAGACAGCGTTGTGCCTTCGGGCCCAGGTGACGTAAGGCAGCATAGGTCACTCCATCTGGACCTAGGGACGACGAGCGCCTGCACATGTTCAGCGCTGCATGAAGTTCTTCCATAGAGAATGGAACCTCCATTTGCTGATCTCGTGCAACCGGAATGACGTGTGGCAACAGGTCGGTCGGTATAGAGATACCGCCAGCGATCTTGGCACAAAATTCACCAGAAACCTCAAGCTGTGAGCGGCGTTGATGTAGTGCCAGCGCAGCGAAGGGATGACGTTGTTGCGGATGTGAGTGAATGCCTTGAAGAGTCCTCCATACGGAGGACAAAGGTTTGCCGGGGTCTAGCGAGTCACAGAAGCTCTTCCATCATTGTTCCTGAAATTTGTGCATTCGACGATGGATTTTCTTCTGAATGCGTCTGGATTCTCTGAGGTCATAGATGGATTTCGTGCGTCTATATCGTCTTTCGGCACACCGGCGGATAGCTCGAAGTTGCTCCAACTCTTGGTCGAGTGCTGTGCGTCTCAATGCTTTCGAACACATCCTCGTAGAAGTCTCCATCGCATTACGAATCACTTCTTCAGTTGATTCCGGCGGTTCGTGCATACACTTGTCCTCCACTGATATCTGATACGCTTCCCAGTCAATACCTCTTGAGTGTCCAGGAGAAGGAAAAACGTCCAGGCCTCTTACTGTCACGTACGTGGAAATATGGTCACTGTCATGAGTTTCAATATCTGTGAGCCATTTAACTTTCGTGACAATACTATGCGACACTATTGTCAAGTCCAGGCAGCTACTGTAAGCCACTCCTCAAAGATAAGTCGGGCTGCCGTCGTTCAGCACCTGAAGTCCGTGCTCTGATGCAAGATCGACAAGGCTCGTGCCTCTTCGATTTGTCCTGACGCTTCCCCACAGTGAATTATGGGCGTTAAAGTCGCCCATCAATATCCAAGGTGCTGGGGTCGTTGCAAATATATCTTTTAGTATCTGCTAATAAAGTCGACGCGACGGGGGTATATATGCACCTATCAGTGTAAACAACTTCTTTTTGAGATGTAGAAAAACGTAGTGACTTCCATCGTTAGGCTCTACTCTTTGGCGAACATACGCGAGCTCTTTACGAATATACACAGCAACTTGACATCGCTCAATGCATGATGACGAAGCAAATGATTCAGAGTCCGACAGTCGAGCTATTTTTGAAAAATGCGGTTCACAAATGAAGATGATGGGGAACTTGTTCTCAAAACGAACTGTCTAAACAAGACATTCTTGACTACAGACCTCTGGCGTCTCATTGAATTATGGAAGCACGCTTGACTTGTTCTCGGAAATTCTAATGTGTTGTATGGTGTGCCATCTTGTTACTGCAGGCCGGCAAGTACTGGTTCGTGTGTGTCCAAGACTTGCAGTGCGCATTTAGCAGCAGGTGTCTGCAGACTAGCCAGGAGAGTGCGGATAACACTCGTCAGCGACCTCAGAACAGAAAAAAATCACAGCATATCCACGGAGTGAATGATGATGAGTGGGCGAAGCTGCGGAGGTTCACCGGTAAACCGTGAATCTTCCGTGAATTCTGCCCAGTACATCATCACCGACGTGAGATCGGGCGCGTTTATACTAAAGGTTCGATGAGTTATGACGACTTGCAGCTCACTTTAATTTTACATGTACGCTGTGAATTTTCATTGTTTAGAAAACCAATGCTTTAGAAAACATCTGGCGTCTTTCGTGAAGCAGCTGGCGTATTTTCGTTTTGCTTTAGAAACATCTGGCGTTCTTTCGTTTTTCTTTTACAAAACATCTGGCGTCTTTCGTTGGTTTATTTCATCAATCAACGGCGTTTTGAACAAAATTTTTATTGTTTAATCACGCACAGGAGAAATCTCACCAGGCACTACCTTGGAGGTAAAGAATGGCTGCTAATGGGAATGAGAGACAGAAGAAGTCGGCTTTTAGCTAACGCTGCGAATTTTTTATTGTTCAACAACCCACAGGAAAAATCTCCCACCGGCACCACCTTGGAGGTCAAAGCGTAAGACTGGTTACTCACTACGACTACGACTACGAAGGACGAACAGGTGCCGCCTTAAGGAGCTTCGCCCCTAAAAAATGCCAGGCCTGCGCTGAAACCGCAGCACAGTCACAGCGAAAGCTGGAAGAGCGGCGTTTCTAAAGCCCGTTCTAAGCTCCCTTGGGGCTACTAATACACGTTCACTAGAAAGGTACCCACTACGCCATAAATCACAATTTTTGTGAACTTGGGAAGCACCTACTAAGCCATTATTCGTCATTCTGCGGGGAAGCGAGGCACCAGCTACACGTCTGTAAGGCATTATGTGCACTTTGTTGACGCGACGGCTGATGACGATGAAGAATTATGGCTCAGCCATTTGTAATAGGTTGGAAGCTTTAAACGGCCCACCAGTTATACAATTTGCATTGGGTGACGCCCGATCGCTATTTCCCTCTCCCGTCATGCAGTATAACATACGTTGACGTGGGAGAGAGATGGGGGGGGGAGGGCGAAGAACTTTACCGAGACTTAGAATAACAGAGAGCTGAGCTAGTTGGTAAGTATTCATTCTAAAAAGACAGGGCGTGCAAACACGGACACAAGAAAGAAGTCAGGACACCACAAACGCCGACTAACAACTTTTCAGCCGTTGTGCGTCTCTTCAGTTGTTAGTCGGCGTTTGTGGTGTCCTGACTTCTTTCTTGTGTCCGTGTTTGCACGCCCTGTCTTTTTAGAATGTTTACTGAGACCCCGAGGAAATGGATCATGCGCTTATGGGCTTCCTTGGCAACCAATACAAGTGGACTTGCGAGGAACCCACCACGCTCTAAATCATTGTAATTTTACTGAGACCCCGAGGAAGGATCATGGGCTTATGGGCTTCCATGGTAACCAATACAAGTGCACTTGCGAGGAACCCACTACGCTATAAATCATTGTAATTTTTGAGACGTAGGGCAGCAGGCACTGTGCCATTTTTCGTCATTCTGCCGAGAGCCGTCGTACCTGCTAAACGCCTGTAAGACGTTATGCGCACTTTGTTGATGCTGTGCCTGATGACGACAAAGAATTATGGCAGAGCCCTTTGTAATGGGTTGGAAGCATTCAACAATCTACTCGTTGCGCAATTCGCATTGTGTGATGCCTTGCTACAGAATTCGCGTTGTGCGACGTTTGGTGCTTATTTTACTCTTCTATCACGCTATACTGCATATGCTAATGTGGTTCCTTTCCGACATGAAGCCTGTATAGGACCTTTTTGCATAGCAGTTTCAAGCACCGGCATGGCTCAGAGGTTGAATACTGGGCTCCCACGCAAAGGGCCTCGTTCCATCCTGGAATTTTTTCTTGTTTCGTTTTTTTTTTCCTATTTCGAGCGATAGTGGTTACGGAAACCGGCGGCGGCGGCGGCGGCGGCGGATAACTACGGCGCCAAGAACGGCCGGTGAAATGATCTCATAACAGCTTTCGCTGTAAAACCTGGACTTCCTGGGCGGAGAGACTGCCTGTTGTTGACGTAGCCGTTGTCGACTGTCGATGCTTTGGCTCCATACGCGCGTTCACCCACGGAAAGCAGGCCAATCAGTGTCGGACGCTCTCTTTTGCGCCTCAGTGTCTTTCTACACTTAGCAAGACTTGTGTTTGGGCAATTGGTTCATACTTGATGCGGAACAAACGAGCGCTATGGAATGGGGACATAGACAAGAGGCACACAGGACAGGCGCTCAACTTTCAACTGAGGATTATTGATGAGACAAGAAAATTTTATACCAGCAACCAGCAAGAGCGATAACATTTTTCAATCATCCACCCGATAACAAAAGTGCCAAGACCTCTCCAAAAAGCCCCTTTATGGCCGCGCACCAACGCTCAATCAGCTTCCTACCGCTCAAAGGCGATAGATAGAAAACGTCCAAGATTAAAGACCACGAAACACTTGCATTAAAAAATAAACCTAGAAAGACGCATACGCACTCACCAAGCCTTAACATCGAAACCCATAAGGAAGCAAGCGCCATCTAGTCTCAACAGGCCGTCAATGAACCATCCTAACACCGTGGAAACAAACCATCCAACCATTCAGGAAAAACATTTTTAGTGGGCTAGAGACTCTGCGCATATAGGGAACGGAACTAAAAAATTCTTACCCAAGAGCCGCGTAAGTAAAATAAACAGTTTTGACAACAGCATAACAAATCAAAAAACAAAACTTGAACACATAAGAATCGCGTCAAAAACGACACGAAAACCAACGATCGGTCATTAAGGAGGAGGAGGAGGAGGAAGGAAATGAAGGAAAGGCAGGGAGGTTAACCAGATCGGTCATTAACAATGCTTAAACAACAAGGAGCTGCGTCAGAAGAACAGTGGAAAACGAAGTAATTAAAAAAAATAACCCGCTCAGCCCTAGTAACAAGGACAACAGCAACAAAACAGCTACGCCAAGGAAAGGAAGGTTACAGATAACCTTCTAGGAAGGCGACTTCCTTGTCAGAGTGCGTGGTAGAAGGTACACTAGTACACTTATCGCCGGACTTGAGGATATAGAATGCTTCTACGATTTCCCTTTCTCTTTTGTCATGTGAACGCTTGAGGAAGGCAGTGCGCGCAAACTCCGAAATGCAACCACACATTTTACAATGCTCCGAAAGGTGGGCACCAGTGTTATTCTTGATTGACAAACTATGCTCTCTCGCCCTTTCATTGAAACATCTCCCCGTATGCCCTATGTACACCTTAAAGCAGCTCAAAGGAACGCGGTACACAACGTTCGCGGCGCATGCAGTGAACTGAGTGGCATGCCACTTGGAACACTGCGTGCGACCACCATTAGAAGCGAGAGAGCAAATTGTTGAGATTTTGCATGACGCTGAAAACACAACATTGACGTGGCACTTCGAAATAACTTTTTTTCAAAGTGTGGGAAATGCGATGGATATAAGGAACAGCTACGGTTTTCTGTCTTTCATTAGTACTATTGTTAGTTGTACAAGTGCGCTTCAACTTCTGCAGTACGGACTCACACACACTGTTGACCAATGACGGCGGGAACTCAGCTGCTTTTAGACGCTGAACCTGGATTGCAAGTGCTTTTTTCATTTCATGATGACAGTATTTTTGCAAGGCCGCATTTACACATGTCGTGGTAATCCCTCTTTTGATAAGCTTTGAGTGGGCACTGTCAAATAGCAACAAACCTTTCTGGGTCCTGGGATTATACATCCAGCATAAATTATTTGGCTTAAAAATAAGTTTTAAATCTAGAAATTGAATGGTGTTCCGCTCTACCGTTTCCCAGGTAAACTTAAGTCCTTCAGCGGATCTTTCGAATAGGTTCAAAATACCTGCAGTAATAATGTCGGGAACCGGTCCTTCTACATCACTGAATATCAGTAGGTAATCATACACGTATCTAAATGCTTTTACAACCTGAAAATCACCAAGTTTGGGTGCGATATGCTTATTTACACAGGACAGAAAAATGTCGCGTAAAACAAGTGTCACTGAAGACCCAATACATATTCCTGATTTTGCACATTCGGGCGCCTGATGAATGTATTTATATATAAACGTTCTCATATAGGCTCCCGTCGCTGTGCCAAGCTTGCTCGCTTCTCACTGTTGGTTATATCGTTCAGCGAAAATGTCTGTTTAATGACAGAAAAAAAAAGTCGGCAGATCCCACGTACAGTGGGAATCAATGATATGCGAAGCACGCATCAGGAAGTTTGCTTTGTCGCTCTTTGTTATCAGCGAAACGTTACGTGGCGGACGGATGTAGCACACGGTAAACATGTGTAGAAATGTTAGACGCACTGATATGTCTAGAAAAGGTGCAAGGGTGTAGAGCTGGTTGTTCATAGTTGCGCAACCACCACTAACGTTTGCACTACAAGCACCAGCAATGGTAGGCTGATATGTTGTTGTTGTATTAGTCCGTGATTGCGCTGAACGCACAAACACATTACGAATACGCGTCCATACGTGGAGCGGGTTGTCGACACTTCGATAACCAGGGCACCATCACTGAGGACAGTCAGCACCAGCTGTAGAACAGGAGTTATCAGATTCGTCCGTTATGGCGGCGATGAGGGGCCTATGTACACTGAAGTATGACGCATAGTTACACTCTTAAAAAAAAGGGTGTCTGTACTGACTACCTTTGGGTGGTAATCGCCTTGCTACACATATGATGACCTTTTGGGGTGTCAAACGACTCCCTTCGTTCTTCAGACCAACGAATCCCTTCTTCACAAGCAGAGAGAGTATGTATTACTCCCAACGCAGGAGTCTACGCGACTATCTTTTATTTCCCGCTAGTACCTCTAGGTAGTCAGGGGTGACCCCTTTGTCATGGTAACGCTGACCCCCACTGGAGCGTTCCTTTGACTCCGTTGTCCTTAAGGACAATGGTGTACATGACTCCCCTGGCAAGAGTCAGTGTGACCACTTCGTGGCACTCAATGAGACACTCTGCAACAAATAATGCGTTTATTTTTCTTCTTGGTCGATATTGATGAAACTTGCTGAGTTAAGGTTTACTTATGTGGCGATTTCAAATATGCAATTATCCGGAAGAAAACGCAGTTTTAACACAAAAAAATTTCATGTGTCTTGATGAGCAAGCCTTTCCAAACTTGGAGAGTTACAAAGTAAATCGACATATCGCTATAATTAGGGGATAAAAACTGTATGCAATAGTTTTAAAGGAGTTTACTGCGCTGTTCTGTCATAATGTTCATGAACCCACTAGCCCACATACGAACCCGCATTTTAAACCCGTTTGAGTTAAAAGTTACGTAATATTGAACTCTAGTGAGCGAATCACCAGCTATAGACATACACTTACTGGTCAATGTTCAGCATGCTATAACTATTGTTAAGTGGGTTTAGGACATCCATTCTGGTTATGTTGCATACAGTTCCCATTTCATATTATTGTGATATGCTTACTTTGTAACTCGTTTAGGTTTGTAACTCGTGCAGGCCTAACATGGCACATGAAATGTTTGATATACTTAATTAACGCGACATATAATAGTAAAAAAATATTTGCATTTTCAAAATCAGCGTACAAATACACATAAACTAAACAAGTTTTATAGAGATTGATCAAGAATTTCAAAAGAACTTTAAATCAGAGCGAACACCATTAGGGTTTTTATCTGACAATGGACGAAAGTTGAAGCCGCTACCTCTTGTTACTCAACAAGGCGCTTCCACCGGATTTACTCAAACAGGAACACTGTGGTGGATGCATGACAGCCGCAACAAGTTTTTTTAGCAACTTTACAGTGGCGCACTCGATTCATCTGGGGGAAATAAAATACTACTCGGAGTTTATATAGATGAGTCTCAGAACAATTGCCGCTCGCGTAAAACAACAAAAAATGTTTATTCTAGAAGAAAGTAAGCCGTGCAACACGGAAAGAGAAGAGATGCGGACAGCTCAAACTCTAGCGTTTGGTTTGTCTGTGTCTTTTCTCTTTCACGCCTGCATGCCTTCATCCTACAATGACTTCCTATAAACAAACTCAAATTTCTGTGATTCGTAAAATTATTCTCTGAATCGGTTTTAAACACTTCATGCCATTTCATACATGTTCACATTGTAATGACAACCTACTGTTTTATCAATAAGCACTTAAACTATAGGCACAACATCCTGCAAATAATGCGTAGTCCTTAGCGACGTCTCCACCATTGTTAAGCATTATATATATATATATATATGTGTGTGTGTGTGTGTGTGTGTGTGTGTGTGTGTGTGTGTGTGTGTGTGTGTGTGTGTGTGTGTGTGTGTGTGTGTGTGTGTGTGTGTGTGTGTGTGTGTGTGTGTGTGTGTGTGATTCCATGCCAAGTGTCCCAGATGTGGTGCTCGCACATCGCAGATTTTGCTGATAAAATTTGTGCCTTTTTCCTGTGCCACATGGAGTATTGTGGCAAAACACTTTTGCTCGAAAAAAATTTTGACAATAATGGCGCCCCCTCGAAATTCGCTTCTATTTATTAAACTGTACCTAATAGAAAAATGTGTATACAATCTATTTTTGCGTGTTGAGCTTCGAAACCGCGCTTGTGCTATCGCAGAGGTTCTGTTTAGTTGTCCGATTCATTATTTCCGATTTTTTTGTGTTTCACTACCAGCTACGTAGCTTCAAAAACTACAAAAATCTTCAAAGTTCGTGAATTTTTCTTGAGCTATCTGGAACTCACCCTATCCAATTGTAATATTAGCCTGATTTCCAGGAAAGTGTTTTTTCGTACAGAAATGTTTAGGGGTAAAATAGACATCAAATCTTTCCGAAAAAAATTGTGAAATTAGAGAAAATATGCGATTTGTCGCATGTTTCACCGTATTTTTCATACTGATGCGGTCCAAGTAAAATCCTCGTCATGGGGCGTTTGATAGAATACTTCATTGTTAAGTAATGAAGAAAGTCTAATTAAATCATTTTTTTTGTTTTAAGAAAGAAAATAATTTTTGAATTTGGCCCTCCGAACGCGCAGTGCATTTCATTTTGTTGCCACTTCGCCGCAAAGCACGTGGTCGCCCTTACAGCTGACACTCGTCACAGGCAGCGGCCAGATGCGAGATGTATGTCAGTGGCTCGTGAGTGGTCGAAAGTCTTGTCGCGCTGATGTCAGGGCGATGAGTAATGAATTTGCGTTACAATGTGAACTTGCTAGGCGGGCCCAATGGGAAGTATAGACGCCCGAGAGCAGCCTGGGGAGTCGTTGGCACAATGTACTAGAGGCATACACACACTGAAACTAGCATACACATACTGAAAGAAATAATGCACACTGTATACACTTGTTTCTCAGGGTATACGTGTTGTACAGACGGCCCACTAGCACATTGTGCCAACGACGCCATAGGCTGCTCTCGGGCGTCCATACTTCCCATTGGGCCCGCCAAGCAAGCTCACATTGTAACGCGGATTCATTACTCGTCGCCCTGACATCAACGTGACAAGACTTTCGACCACTCACGAGCCACTGACATAGATCTCGCATCTGGCCGCTGCCTGTGACGAGTGTCAGCTGCAAGGGCTACCACGTGCTTTGCGGCGAAGTGGCAACAAAATGAAATGCACTGCGCGTTCGGAGGGCCAAATTCAAAAATTATTTTCTTCCTTAAAACAAAAAATTATTTGATTAGACTTTCTTATTACTTAACAATGAAGTCTTCTATCAAACGCCGCATGACGAGGATTTTTACTTGGACCGCATCAGTATGAAAAATACGGTCAAACATGCGACAAATCGCATATTTTCTCTAATTTCACAATTTTTTTTCGGAAAGATTTGAAGTCTATTTTACCCCTAAACATTTCTGTACTAAAATACACTTTCCTGGAAATCAGGCTATTATTAATATTGGATAGGGTGAGTTCCAGATAGCCCAAGAAAAATTCACGAACTTTGAAGATTTTTGTAGTATTTGAAGCTACGTAGCTGGTAGAGAAACACAAAAAATTCGGAAATAATGTATGGGACAACTAAACTGAACCTCTGCAATAGCGCAAGCGAGGTTTCGAAGCTCCACACACAAAAGTAGATTTTATACACATTTTTCTATTAGGTACAGTTTAATAAATATAAGCGAATTTCGAGGGGGTACCAGGACCGTCAAAAAGTTTTTCGAGCAAAAACGTTTTGCCACAATACTCCATGTGGCACAGGAAAAAGGCACAAATTTTATCAGCAAAATCTGCGATGTGCGAGCGCCACGTCTGAGACACTTGGCATGGAATGACCCATATATACTATAAGAGCTACAGAACGATCACGGAGGTCCTGATACTGTAGGAAGGTATTTGACACACGACGTACGTTTTAGCACTATGCTAATGCTAAAACGTACGTCGTGTGTCAAGTACCTTATATATATAAGATATGATATATATAAATATATATATATTTAGCGGTGGTATGAAGAGTTCTGTACAGAACTGAAATACAGAAACACCGTCCAGAAATACAGCGAGACACATTACTGTCAGAATGAGTGAGATATGAAAAGCAATAGTTTCGCTAACATCGTTCATTACTGTCAATTGCGGCAATGTAGTAGACCTGGCATAAACATTAGCATAGCCAGCAGTCAGTTTTTATGAATAGGAATCAATGGCCAGCCATCAAGCACTTCTTTGCGATATCCATTACACATTTTATATGGCATACAGCGCAAAACATGCAACATGTGTAGTTCTCATGTAGTACAGCATTCTCATGTCATCTGAGATACAGAACCCCAATAGGTGACACAGCTTGCGTGCATGAGCTTGGCAGTGTCGTGTTCCCAGACCATGTCAGGGTCAGGTGGCATTCTGGCGAAAAGGACAGCAGGTTGCACTGATTCGAGGCCACTCACGGCCAGACCTTAAGCGTGGCTATTCCGAATTCTTGGACACGTCTTCACTACCTCGAGACACGAAGTTTCCAAGGAGGCTTCCTGGTCAAATGCAGCTGTAGAGCTGCAATGTGCAGTCTTGAAGCACCCTGAAATATTCAAGTGCACAAAAACAAACACATGATGACAGACAGATCCATCACCTTTTAATCTGATAAGCGCAGCACTCACACACCAGATTCCATGAAGTGTAATGGCAATGAAAAAAACGGGGGATACTCATTAACTTTGCTGTACTTTGAGTGTCTGTTACTCCCTTAGCCAGCTGCAACTGTTTCCGCTGCATGACCTCCGTACAATTAGAAGGATGTTTTTTTAGAGAATGCATATTTCTTATCAAAATTGTATAATAATCACGCTCAAGATGTTTTCGCGCACGCACTCTATGTCAAGAAGGAAATAGTTTGCTGCAACTAAAATGGCAATGAAGAGATTAATTAACAAAAACTCGTTAATTAACTTTTAATTCCTGACTTGGAGGTAGTTCTTTATATTAGAAAGTTGTAGCGCGTGCCAATTTATGGCATGCACATTTTTTTTAATCGCGAAAGTTACACGTAATTCGAGATATTCATCCTCGAATTTCAAGGACGAAATCAAAACTGATAGCGCCTGACGCGCAGGAAACGTGGCTTCTCTGTTACGTAAGCTCGGAGCTACACGTGAAAAGGAGGTGATGATAGTTTAATGAAGGTGGGCCGAAGCAGAATGTGATCAGGAAAATCTGCAAGCATTCAGAAATACACAAGTAAACAGCTTATTATTTGGGTGCGATGTGTGGTACTTATCTGTAAACATAGAAAGAAAAGGTTGATATTACTGCGGTTTCGGTTGCGCGCATCTCGAAAGAAACAGATGAGCACCAAACGCCACACGCAAAGGTAAGGCGATCTGCTGGCGCAAGTGAGATGACTTGCCACTTTTCACGAAAAGGTACGACCATGACGCGCCTTCATTCAAATTTCGTCACTCCCTTGTCGCGGGCAGCTCCGGTCTGACGTAACAGAAAAACCGCGTTTTCTGTGCGCTGGGCACGATCAATTTTGATTTAGCCCTTAAAATTTCACAATAAATATCTCGAGTTACGTAAAACTTTGATGATTTCTGAAAAATGGGTATGCCATAAAGTGGCACGCACTACAAATTTCTAATATAAACAACGGCCCTCAAGTCAATAAATAAAAGTTAGTTAACGGATTTTTGTTAATTAGTCCCGTCAACGCAATTTTTGTTGCGGCAGAATATTTCCGCCTCGAACTAGAGTACTACTGGAGCGAACTAGAGTACGACTGGAGCGTGACTGTCATAGAATTTTTAGGGGCGAAGCTCCTTAAGGCGGCACCCGTTCGTCCCTCGTAGTCGTCGTGGTCGTAGTAGTGAGTAACAAGTCTTACGCTTTGACCTCCAAGGTGGTGCCGGTGGGAGATTTCTCCTGTGCGTTGTTGAACAATAAAAAATTCGCAGCGTGCGCGTTAACTAAAAGCCGAATTCTTCTGTCTCTCATTCCCCATTAGCAGCCATTGGCATGTTCCAGTAGGAAACGTTAGTAGAAGTAGAAGTGTAAGTGTTAGCTAAAAGCCGACTTCTTCTGTCTCTCATTGCCATTAGCAGCCATTGTTTACCTCCAAGGTAGTGCCTGGTGAGATTTCTCCTGTGCGTGATTAAACAATAAAAATTTTGTTCAAAACGCCGTTGATTGATGAAATAAACCAACGAAAGACGCCAGATGTTTTGTAAAAGCAGAACGAAAGAACGCCAGATGTTTTTCTTAAAGTGTAGTAGTAGTACTTGTATGTAGCCACCTCGCCCGATCGTCAACGGGCGAGGTGGACCGCGAACGGCGCGAGGACCCTGCCGTACGAGAGTTAAATCACACTAAAAGACATACTTTGCGGGCGATACACTCTAGTGAGCTTTCAACTTTTCGTCTTAATGTACATGATAAAGAAATTATTTCTACGAAAAACGCAAGGCACACCTTGAGCAATATGTTTGGTTTTGGGACGCTAAATG
The DNA here is from genome assembly GCF_013339695.2 of Rhipicephalus sanguineus. Classification (NCBI taxonomy): domain Eukaryota; kingdom Metazoa; phylum Arthropoda; class Arachnida; order Ixodida; family Ixodidae; genus Rhipicephalus; species Rhipicephalus sanguineus. The sequence goes on along the minus strand of NC_051182.1, from coordinate 7,696,064 downwards.
GAACCATGAGGCGATGCGAAGCCGGAGCACTTGCACGATCGCGTTCCGTTGGCTTTCGTTGGGCATGCTACCGACATCGCGTCGTGGAACGCGCGTCCTGTCTTCCCTCTAGCCTTGCCTTTAATTCGCACAGGGCGAGCGGGGAATGCGGTCGCTCTTGGCGCTCTTTCGCTCGGGAGCGGACTTCTTCCTTGCATTTCACCGATCACAAGTGATAATGAAGGGACCACGTAAACCAACAGTACAATAAAAGTTTGATGTTTAATATATACTCGATGTTCCACACTCTTTATATTATGTACTAGGCGCATTTCACGGAAGAGTTTCACGGTTTACAGATGATTCCCTCCGTAGCTTCGCCCCACTCATCATCATTCACCCCGTGGATATGCTGTGATTTTTTATAAAAGATATGTATTGTCTGAAAAAAAATCACCCTGTATAGCATGGCAGCAGTATTTTAATAATAATAATAATAAGTGTTGGGGTTTGACGTCCCAAAACCACGATATGATTATGAGAGACGCCGTAGTGGAGGGCTTCGGAAATTTCGACGACCTGGAGTTCTTTAACGTGCACCTAAATCTAAGCACACGGGACTAAACCATTTTCGCCTTTATCGAAAATGCGGCAGCCGCGGCCAGGATTCGATCCCGCGACCTGCGGGTCAGCAGTAGAGCACCATAACCACTAGACCAGCAGTATTTTAACGAAGACCTGTAGGTCGCGGCATCGAGTCCCGGCGTCGGCGGCTGCATTTTCGATGGAGGCGAAAATGTTTGAGGCCCGTGTACTTAGATTTAGCTGCACGTTAAAGAACCCCAAGTAGTCGAAATTTCCAGAGCCCTCTACTACGGCGTCTCTCAATCATATCGTGGTTTTGGGACGTTAAACGCCAAATATTACTACTAGTTTAACGAAGAAGAAAACGGCAAATAGTGTATACAGCTACACGAAATATGGCGAATGTACGACAAGACTAGGCTTGCCTTCGCTGCCTTCTTTCTGTCGCGTCATTGTGAGCGTGCCCTTCTAGTGCCTGGCTTCAGAACAGCTGCACGAAAGTGCAGCTATTCTAAAGGCCTAATGTGCCCTTTTTTCTTCAGATCTATATCAACAGGCAAAGGTCTAGTTTTTCCATTTGTCTGGAAGGACAACCCACCAGCCAGCGTTGACCAGTATAGAGGGTTGGGAGCAAACTCGGGCAAACTGTGCAGCACAAACATCACCTCAAACCTCAAACAATTGAGGTGATGAGAAGCGGTCAAACAAAAATGAACAGTGCTGAAGTGACTTATATACATATTAAAAACAACAGCTGATGATGGCACGAAATTAGGAAAATTAAGGCGCATTGTAAAAGAATGTCAAATGAGGTACCCTGCTGTAAAAAGTGCTAAATATTCATTGCAGACGATGGCGAATATAATTCAAATAAGATAAAGCGAGAGTTTCGAGGTATAATGACGAAGTAATATTTGCTAGAGATTTATGAGCGAAAAGCACGATACGATTAAGCGGTGCTACATAGTGGGAGACCACGGATTAATTTTAACTACTTGGAGTTCTTCAACGTGCAGAAATCAAAGGGCATGGGAGTTTCTGTATCTCGCCCCCATCTAAATGCAGCTGCCGGGGTCAGGAATAGAACCCGCGTCCTTGGGCTTAGCAGCGTAACGCTTCCAAGTCCATTTTAAAGGATTTTTGTCCACTGCCCACAACATCACTGTAGACTGTACCTTTGTGTTGAAAATAATACCGAACTGAACCACGGCTGGTATAACAAAGGCATCCAATATCCACGCAACACAGCGTTTGAGCAGTATGTTTACTGCCATTATTACTAGCTGCTGTTGTCTTTACTATTAGGTACTAACACCACACCACATTAGACAAAGCAACAATCACAGGAGGATGAGGTTATGCTCGTATGCAGTTTGTGGACAAAAAAAAAACTACAACTTTGAAGTGAACTCACATTTACCTTTGTTGCATGATAATTTTTAGTATCATAAGATTAAGTCCCCACTGTTTCAATTAAATGAAGCCGTGCTACAAAAGCTATTGCATCAAAGTGGTATAGCAGTTACGCACGCACGCACGCACGCACGCACGCACGCGCACACACACACACACACACACACACACACACACACACACACACACACACACACACACACACACACGGCGAGAAGTTCGAATATGCAGCGAATAAATACGTATTAAACGTGTTTCAGCGTCTGGGTAGCAAAGGAAAGAAACAGTAAATTCTAGAGTTTCACGAGCGAAAATCATGTTCTGGATATGTTGGGGCATGTTGGGGCCGGGTGCATTAGATTGATTTTGAATAGCTGAGCTTACTTACCCTTCAAATATATATCGGTGCAACGTTGCTCTACGTGTCACCACACTCGACCTGCAACCGAGATTTCAACTCGCAATTTCATGTTTTTTCTGGCATGTATGGAATAAGGAAACACGATATTGGCGCGCACCACTCCGTTTTACCCGCTACTGGATAGTCCAGTGCGGTTTTCGTCGTTGCCAAGCCATTGAAACACGATAGCAAAATCCGTGCAACTGGAACATCAGAAAGACAAGTGGCAAAGCTACGTGTGAAGCGAATAAAAGAGTTCTAGGCAGAAGCCGGCAGAACTCACCTGAAATCTATAACGACCGTAGGAGCGTCGTCCACAGGCTTCGTCTGTCGGTGCCACTGGGATCCGTCATGCGCTGCAATCTTGCTCAGGCAAGTTCACGACGAAACGAAGCTTACTGCAGGGACTTCTCCATCCGTAGACTGCTTTTCCCAAACACTGAGTGACACTGCTTCAGCCAGTCACGACAAGAGTGAGCCGACGGCACGATACTACGCCACGAATGCATAGCACGGAAGGAAAGTCACGCAAAACGATCAGCCAGACACGGCAAGAGCGAGCCGACGATACGATACTACGCCACGAATGCATAGCACGAAGAAAGTCACGCAAAACGATCACTTGCAATCACGCCTGACGACGCAGATTATTCTGGCAGACTAAAGAACGACCACAACGAGACGGATCACAAACAATGCCGTCTAACGACGTCAAAATGGCTGTCTCGTATTGATGGCTTCGGCTTTGGATTAAAGTAACCTCCACGGACGCCTACATGGTTTCGGTTTTGTTTTGGTGCTATAGAACACACATCCATGCATAGTTAAAACTCTATTAAATAATATCAGGGTCGCGGAGGCGAAACGTGCCCTGTGTGTGCGTCTGTAAGGGCTGTACGGTGGGAGGGGGCGCAGGTGAGCGTGCATCCCCTGCTCTAGGGGCTAGGGAGAGTGCTGTGAGGCCGTGTGTGCGTGCCTAGTGCTCAACGTTTGCTGAGCGATTTGGCGGCCCGCGCGGATTATCGTGCAGATATAGTTTAGCTGTGGCGGGCAGAAATGATGACCACGCGCGCTATAATTCTGGTAGTGTTGTCGCTGCTTAGAAGACGCGGTAAAGCGTCGCCTTGATAACCGGTCTGCGCCGTTATCATGCCAGCTTTGCGGCGCATGTTTTTACGGCCGTCGAGTTAGATGTGTTCCCGATCGCCAGTGCGTTCAACACCATGCACGTCCATTTCACTAATAAGCGTATGTTTTCTGCCATACATGCTGTCGTAGGAATCTACAAACCTCGCTTGCAAACGTGCAAAGATTCGCAAATTTGTCAGCGCTGTCATTGTCATAACTCTCAATGTTTCGCTTGGGGGCAAGATTTTTTAAGAACCCTGCTTACTGGTAGACGTTTTCGACGCGCTGTTTCAGCAATATCGTAACTGAAGCCATAACACAATACATGCGTAATTCCACATTTTACGATCGCATGCTCTATATTCTCAACCAAAAGTTTTCGGTATACCACAAGCCAAAGCAGCGAACTGTATCTTGGTCGCAGCCAGTGACGCTTTCTTTAAAAAAAATAACCACCCTGTATATGCAGAACCATCACTGACTCCCTTGGAGCAAGGGAGTCATCTATTTCATTCAGGAGCGTCGACCAGAGCATTGTGACTCCCCTTAGAAAAAAAGGTGGTCATCGGCTGCCACAAAGAGAGTCAAGCAGACGTGACTCCCTTTTGACTCTCTTTTTTTTAAGAGTGTAAGCTGCTGGAAATCGCAGGTGTCTCTTATGAAGAAATGGTCAATGACACCTCCGGTCCTCGTCGTAGGCACGAGGTCGTGGGAGGCCCTGTGCACATCGAAAACGTCTTTCATGTACTGTGTGAACCAGGCGTTGTTGGGTTTCGACATATACACATTGAAGCCACCGGCAATGATGAGCGGCATGTTCCTCTCGGCAGATTTATTGCACCGAGGAGTCGCCCCGGTTGTAGCGTAATTGCCAAGGAACGTAGATAAGAAGCTTGTGACAAACTCCTTTTGCACTCCGGGGCTCAGGTAAATGGCGGCGAGCGCGATGTCGCTGTCGTGGTAATTTATGTGCGCAACACAGACGTCGCCTATTCGGCTGTTTGCGTCTGTGTCTTCGGCGTCTGGAAGTCGGCGCAGCGAGACGCCGCCAAAGTTGAAGTTGCACATTGCCGTCTTCTTATAGATGGTCACGCCTACCAATCTGCAATGAGGCCGCTTGCTGTGGACAACAGACTGGAATCCCCTGATGGAAATGAGAGCCTCGTTCCAGCTTTCAGAGTGGACCAACACGCAAGTTTGTCTGAGCACAGCGTCTTCTTCAAGGTGCTGCACGTGCGCGTGCAGAGACTGGATGTTGAGAGTGGCGAGCGTGAGGTATTTCCTGTGATTGTGGCGCCGCACGGAGTCACTCTACTCCAGGACAGTATCCAACCGCCTTTTTGCCAGCCGGGACACTTCGTCGGAAAGTTGTCTGTCGGTGGAGCCACGCACGTGATGAGACCTGAAATGACACTGCGTTGATGAGTTATAAGTCGTCTAGGCTGGTTGCCCTGGACAGTGCCACGTAGACCAGCCTCAGGGGATGGCGCCTGTCGTATTCGTAGACTACCTCGGCGTACGTGGCCCCTTGTGACTTGTGTATAGTTATCGCGTTGGTTTGCGCGAGGGGAAAGTGTGTCCTCTTGCAGCAGATGCTTAGCCTCGCGTAGATCGTGGTGGTGGTGGTTCGCAGTCCCACGGGCACGCATTGCGATTGTATGGAGGGGTTTGCGGCCTTGACGTGTTTCATCATACCTCGAGCGACGATGCCTACTGCGGATGTTGGAAACTCCAGCCACAGGCGCACGAGGTTGGCATGTTCGTCATGCTCAATTTACCGTAAGGTACCCGTATTTCCATTACCGAGGCCATCGCTGACGTCAATGTTGGCCGTGATCATATAGGGCTTGCCGACGCTCAGACATAATGAGGCCGGAAGGCCCCCCATGTCGCTTGTGTTCATCTTGGCCACCTTTGACAGGGCATCTCTATACGCTGCTCATTCTTGTAGACGGTGATCTTATCGCAGGCGGGATGGCATAAAACGCCGTCCGCATCGAGTCAATGGGCGTTGTAGCGGTCGACGTCCGCGTTGCTGTAGAACAGTCTAATGCCGTTAGGGCACTTTGTGGCGGCTTCCTCGAGTGTAACAAAGCGGCTCTCAATCATCCTGACGTCATCCTCGCTCAACATGAGGCCATCGCCCAGTCTCGTAAGAATGACGAGAAGACTGCGTCGTTTTGGCGGACAACGTGAGAGTCTTCCAGGGATGTTCCGTTTTCAGCTCTCTCACTCGTCTCGCGCTGCGACTGTACACCTCAGTGGCCTTGAAGGGAGGCAACTGGCGGAGGTCACCACACATGTAGCCGTCGATGCCTCCGAAGGGTTCGTGAAAGTTCGGCGTGATCTGACGAAGCCTGTCGTCCAGTTTGCCCATCACCTCAGAGTCCATCATGCTGACCTCGTCCACTAATATTGCCTTGACATCCCTGAAGACACATCGGTAGGTATTCAGATCGCTGTGACGCAGGCCTCCATCATCTTTCTTCATTGTTATCTTGAGCACCGAGTGCACGGTGACGCCCCCGATAGCAGTGGTGGCCTTACCCGTTGTTGCCATAGCGACGTAGGCGTTGCTCGCGGAACCTGTGGCTAGTATAGAGCCGGTTGTAGGTGTCCTTAAGAGGTTAACAGTAAATGTCTTGCCGCATCCCGCTGACCCCGTGAGCAAGACTCGGATGGGTTTCTTATCCGGCAGCTGCGAGCGATGAATGACCTCTAGCAGTAGTGAGCGTTGCTCGTGGTTTGTGAGGCGCATGGCGGCACAGTAGTCTTTGGCACTCATAACGTCCTCTCTGGTTCTCACCGCACTACACCTGTTTCCTACACCACGAGCAGAAGTAGCGTGCGCGATGTCGACATTTTCGGCTCGGTCCACCGACAGAACGCTTTCTTCCCGTACCACAACCTGTTCTTGCTGTTGGTGTTCGATGACGTTTTTCTGCAGAAGCTCGCGGCACATGTGTTCGAGGTCATCCCCAGAAATGTTTCCCTCGAACCGCTTCTTTTTCGCCACAATTTGGTCGAGGTGGGTCTCATAGAGAGACCTGAAATTGTCCAACACATCGATGCTTTCGCGCCGGAACGGGTGGAAGAGTGTGACCATTTCTCTCATGAGATCGTCCGTGTTGTCTCTTCTGTAGGCACGGTATCGGATGATCCTGGGCACCTTGCGGCGTCGGTACTGGTCACGCTGATAGTTGTATGTATAATGTGCGACAAAGTCCGCGAGGCACACGTCGGTCATTTCTTCGGGGCGATCCTCGTACTCCTTCACCACTTTGACCTTCCACTTTCCTCCGTGCTTGAGAGTGGGAGTGAGAATACGCGTCTCACTCATTGGCCAGAAGGGACCGTTAAACCGGCACACTTTCCTACTTTTGTCGCGCTTGTAGCACGTAAAGATGTGCTGGTGTATCTGGCAAAGCTCGGATTCAAGTAGGCTGGTATCCAGGCTCATTAGACGGTTGACCAAGACAACCGAACAAGGCATATCGTCACTCAAGTCCTCCTGATGTGCCTCGCTGAGCCAGATGAGAAGGTGTGCGTGCACGCTTCCCGTCTGCTGGAACTCAATTCCCTTAAAGTAGTCCGCAACGTGGTCATTGCCGAAGACGGATATCTTAGTGTTCTGCAGCACCATCATGATGACACGGACTAGTTTGTCGAAGAAGAGGGCGCGAACTACTGGGTCATTATTGACAAGGCTAGCCTTGTACAACGAGTGCATATCCTCGACTTTGCGGCGGCGCTCCTCGACCGGCTCCTTGAGTTTCTCTGAGTTGCACAAGGTGCTCATTGTGCAGCTCGGACATACTTTGTAACAAAATGGCTAGGTGGGCTAGTTGGTAACGCATGATTAAAAACTTTGAGCGCGCAAAAGGACGTAGGACCAGAAGAAACACAAACCACAAGCGCTCACTCGCAACTGAATTTTATTAGACGGAAGAACGTACATTTATACATACATCGCATCGCGCATGTCACAAGGAGTTACAGGCCTACAACCCAAGGAACGTGTTCAGTGTCTGTTGATGAAATTGAATTCTTTGTCATGTAAAGATAGGGATGGTTGGCTAACACATATCGCCGCATTCTTTGTAATGTGATAGGCCTCCGAAATTTCACGCGTAGTCTGCTGAGGGTGACGAAACAAAATAATGGTGCTTTCGAACAATGGCTTGCATTTACATGTTTGACAGTGGGAGGCAAGATGAGATGAAGGCGTGCCATTCAATGAATTTTTGTGTTCCCGAAGTCGGGTGTTGATACATCGACCGGTATGGCCGATGTACACGCAACCACATGAAAAAGGGATTTGATATACCACACCTATACGGCATCTTACAAAGGCGTTTACGTGCTTTTGACTACATTTTCCACTCGTCACTAAAGTACCCTGCGCCTTTCTGTGCACGATGGGGCAGATGCGCCCAAGCTTCTGCGGTGCAGCAAAAATTACGCTCACGCCATACCTCTTCCCAACGTTTTTTAGTCCGTGCGATGTCTGGTGTATATACGGAATAACCGCCCTATTCCTGGTTTTTTCTTCGTTAGTTTTAGGAGTAGGGGGATCATGTCTCTGTTTAACTATGCGTATGAGCTTTTCGCACACCGAAGTGATGAGGTGTGTTGGATACCCTGCCGCTTTGAGGCGATCATATTGCACCCTAAAGGCGTCGTTAATCACATGCACGCAGCTTTTGTCAAGTGCCGCGCGTAAGCAGGATGATACAATTCCACGCTTCACAATCTTTGAATGCGCTGAAGCGAAATTCAAGATCGGTTTTGCGGATCGAGGGCAATACTGCCAACACACGTGCTCCGCCTTGAAACTTAACTTCACGTCTAGAAACTGCAAGCAGTCATCACGTGGCATCTCACAAGTGAAATCGATTCCCATCCCCTCTTCTTTAAAAATATTCAAAATTTCCTCCCTGCTTTGTGCCGCTCTGGAATTGTCAATAAGAATCAGGTAATCATCTACATATCTGAATATCTTAATGCCTCTCCGCAATTTAGTGTCAACTGCCTTATCTACTTTCAAAGAGAAAGCGCTAGAAGTGTTGGAAAAAAATTTCAAACCAGTGACGGCAAAAAGCAGAGAAGTTAAAGCCAGGGCAAAGAGTCTGTTAAAAAGACTTAATTTAGAGAAGCTTGGGGCAAGCGTTCAGAGAGCGAAGGCTGATGAGTTAGAAGTCTTTTTTACAATTAAAACCCACAAACCCGAAATGCCATTTAGAGCAATTGTGTCGGAGCGCAACACATGGCAGCAAGCTGTATCAATATACCTTCAAAGGCATCTTTCAGGGTTGACTGTAATGGATCCTTTTGGTATAAGTAATTCTGAAGATGTTATTAAGGTTTTGAACAGTAGCAATGTCGCTGGTGTCTCAGGCTTCAGTATAGACGTAGTGGACCTGTATTACTCATTGCCGCACGATAAAGTGTTAAAAAGTGTAGAAAAATGCATTGTAGAGTGCAACGATGAGATGCTCTTTAGAAACGAGTGCGGTGTGCCAGTAGAATCTTTTCTAGAAATGTTGTCTTTTTACCTAAAATCCACCTTTGTGAATTGGTTCGGGAAGTTGTACATGCAAAAAACGGGTGTGTGCATAGGGTCTTGCGTGGCCCCTGTCTTAAGTTCCATTTTTCTTAGTGAAGTAGATAAGGCAGTTGACACTAAATTGCGGAGAGGCATTAAGATATTCAGATATGTAGATGATTACCTGATTCTTATTGACAATTCCAGAGCGGCACAAAGCAGGGAGGAAATTTTGAATATTTTTAAAGAAGAGGGGATGGGAATCGATTTCACTTGTGAGATGCCACGTGATGACTGCTTGCAGTTTCTAGACGTGAAGTTAAGTTTCAAGGCGGAGCACGTGTGTTGGCAGTATTGCCCTCGATCCGCAAAACCGATCTTGAATTTCGCTTCAGCGCATTCAAAGATTGTGAAGCGTGGAATTGTATCATCCTGCTTACGCGCGGCGCTTGACAAAAGCTGCGTGCATGTGATTAACGACGCCTTTAGGGTGCAATATGATCGCCTCAAAGCGGCAGGGTATCCAACACACCTCATCACTTCGGTGTGCGAAAAGCTCATACGCATAGTTAAACAGAGACATGATCCCCCTACTCCTAAAACTAACGAAGAAAAAACCAGGAATAGGGCGGTTATTCCGTATATACACCAGACATCGCACGGACTAAAAAACGTTGGGAAGAGGTATGGCGTGAGCGTAATTTTCTCTGCACCGCAGAAGCTTGGGCGCATCTGCCCCATCGTGCACAGAAAGGCGCAGGGTACTTTAGTGACGAGTGGAAAATGTAGTCAAAAGCACGTAAACGCCTTTGTAAGATGCCGTATAGGTGTGGTATACCAAATCCCTTTTTCACGTGGTTGCGTGTACATCGGCCAGACCGGTCGATGTATCAACACCCGACTTCGGGAACACAAAAATTCATTGAATGGCACGCCTTCATCTCATCTTGCCTCCCACTGTCAAACATGTAAATGCAAGCCATTGTTCGAAAGCACCATTATTTTGTTTCGTCACCCTCAGCAGACCACGCGTGAAATTTCGGAGGCCTATCACATTACAAAGAATGCGGCGATATGTGTTAGCCAACCATCCCTATCTTTACATGACAAAGAATTCAATTTCATCAACAGACACTGAACACGTTCCTTGGGTTGTAGGCCTGTAACTCCTTGTGACATGCGCGATGCGATGTATGTATAAATGTACGTTCTTCCGTCTAATAAAATTCAGTTGCGAGTGAGCGCTTGTGGTTTGTGTTTCTTCTGGTCCTACGTCCTTTTGCGCGCTCAAAGTTTTTAATCGGACATACTGAGCCTCACAAAGAGCGTAGGCTTTCCAAGATGCCGGACCATCGCAAAGACATCTCTTTTCCTCTGCGCCCAGTAATACAGGGAGTTTGGTATGCCCCTAAGGAACGCAAAGTCTGAGCTGATGCACTCCTCGACGAAGCTGTGGTGTTCTAAGAGCTTCTTCGTGATATTGTCAGTCGCCTGGCTGTTTCTGAAAGTGACGGCAAGCCCTGCGTGTATGCGGGCCCGAAGGACTTTCATCGCCATATACACGACGTGGGAGGGCACGACACCACGCCGGTCGGTGAGTCGAATTTCACTAGTCGCCGAGTCGAAAACTGTTGGATGTATGTCGGCGCTGATGCGCCGGGGGTGCCCGAAGTAAATCTGCGGGAACGAGAGCTCTTCTGCGTACTCGTCGTAGAGAAGGCTTTGTGGGACGATGTTTTCGCCGGGGCTTATGTCAAGGTAAGTGGTGTCTCCCAAATGACTGTTTCTTGGCGCAGCGCCAGGAGCCGATTTGCTCGCACTGGATCATCACTCGCGGCGGCGTCGTCCTCCAGGCCCTCTGCCTTCTCCATTTCTTCTGCGTTGGCCAGATCGTTAAGACACTGATCAACGGCCCCCTCCGGGACCAATATGTGATAACGCATCTAAAGCGGGCTACTGCGCAAGTAGTCGAGCCACAGCTTCAATTCCGCCTTGCGCAACACACCCGATACATACACTGATTTTAGCGCCTTCATCTTCTTTAGCTTCACAAAGATGCCCATATCATCCGACCCCGCACGTGGAAGTGACTGGACCATCCTATCCATTTCCACAGGCACGTTCACCACTTGGCCAACAATTCCGAACTGTCCCCCGTGCATGAGGCGGCGGATTCGCATAAATGGTATTCGGGGCGATACCAGGCGCTCGCTGATCTCGTTTAGTGGAGGCGGATGTGCCGGCTTGCGCGAATAGACGAAGCCGTTGGAGCGCGAGAGTCGAGGCCTCTTTCCCTTAGAGAGAGTCTCCTGGCCGGTAGCGCACACCCGAATGTTGTGTAGGTCTTCGTCGGTAAACTGAGGAGCGAGGACGGGAACGAAGCGATCTATAATTTTTGGCACATCCGACGCGAACCAGAGGCGGTCGCAGACGCTGCATGACATCCCGAAAGGATTATCAAGAAAATGTTTCTTGAAATGCTTGTTCGTGCCAGCATACGACACAATGGTGCGGACGATACCAGGTTGTGCAGAACGCTGCGAAGGAGCCGTCTGTCGCATCTGTTTCAAACAGGTAGTGCATGCTTCCCCTTGTAGCGCCGCATGTTGCGAACGAGCCGACCGTCGCCTCCGTTCCAGGTGGATGGTGCGTGCGTCGCCTTGTCGCTCCGCATGTTGCGAACGAGCTGTCTGTCGCATCTGTTCCAAACGGGTGGTGCGTTCTTCGCCTTGTAGCGCCGCATGTTGCCAACGAGCCGACTGTCGCATCCCATGCAAACGAGTTGTGCGTGCGTCGCCTTGGCGCGCCGCATGTTGCGAACGAGCTGTCTGTCGCATCCGTTCCAAACGGGTGGTGCGTTCTTCGCCTTGTAGCGCCGCATCTTGCCAACGAGCCGACTGTCGCATCCCATGCAAACGAGTTGTGCGTGCGTCGCCTTGGCGCGCCGCATGTTGCGAACGAGCTGTCTGTCGCATCCGTTCCAAACGGGTGGTGCGTTCTTCGCCTTGTAGCGCCGCATGTTGCCAACGAGCCGACTGTCGCATCCCATGCAAACGAGTTGTGCGTGCGTCGCCTTGGCGCGCCGCATGTTGCGAACGAGCCGACCGCCGCATCTGTTCCAAGCGAGCGGTGCGCGCTTCGCCTTGCCGCAGCGCGTAGCGACGGCGAGCGCTCTCGGCACGACGCCGCTTGCGCTCTTCGAGCTCTTCGGTTGTAGGAACCTCCTTTGGACGCGGCACGAATAAAGGAAATTACACGAAACCTAGAAAGTCACTCTGCAGATAGGCCGCACACGGAGTCACTCGTGGGGTACATGACGGCCACAGTACCGCGCAGCGAAACAGAGTGGGCACGGAAATTCGTGGAAACTAGCAGTCATCGCGAGGGCCGAGGCAGATTCATGGCGGCCACCTTGCGCGTTGAGTCAGCGGCACAGTAAAGTAAGACCGGAAACATCGGCGAAATGCGAGGACCAAAGTGCAATGTACTTGCGTAATACCACCAGCGCGCGCTGTGCCCGACTTTGTCGCTCAGCATGTTCGGGCGTCGATTATGCGAGACATATATTAGGGGCGAAGCTCCTTAAAGCGGCACCCGTCCGTCCCCGTCATAGTACGTAACCAGTCTTAACGCTAGTACCAGATCTTGACCTCCAAGGTGGTACCGGTGGGAGATTTCTCCTGTGCGTTGTTGAACAATAAAAAATTCGCAGCGTGCGCGTTAACTAAAAGCCGAATTCTTCTGTCTCTCATTCCCCATTAGCAGCCATTGGCATGTTCCAGTAGGAAACGTTAGTAGAAGTAGAAGTGTAAGTGTTAGCTAAAGGCCGACTTCTTCTGTCTCTCATTCCCATTAGCAGCCATTGTTTACCTCCAAGGTAGTGCCTGGTGAGATTTTTCCTGTGCATGATTAAACAATAAAAATTTTGTTCAAAACGCCGTTGATTGATGAAGTAAACCAACGAAAGACGCCAGATGTTTTCTAAAAGCAAAACGAAAAGACGCCAGATGTTTCTAAAGCAAAACGAAAAGACACCAGCTGCTTAAAGAAAGACGCCAGATGTTTTCTAAAGCAATGGTTTTCTAAACAATGAAAATTCACAGCGTACATGTAAAATTAAAGTGAGCTGCAAGTCGTCATAACTCTCATCGAACCTTTAGTATAAACGCGCCCGATCTCACGTCGGTGATGATGTACTGGGCAGAATTCACGGAAGATTCACGGTTTACCGATGAACCTCCGCAGCTTCGCCCACTCATCAACATTCACTCCGTGGATATGCTGTGATTTTTTTCTTCCCTCGGTGCCATTCCACCCGCTCTCTTGATGCGCACCGAATTCGGGCGACGGCTCAAGTGACCACAGGCTCGTTGCGCTGCAAGCGTCTGTGTAAATGGAGGAGACGACTGCGCTGTGTGTGCTTACGAGGCAGGTCGACTCCACTTTGACGCCTATAAGGAAAGACGGATCGAGTAGCGCTAGAATCGGACGACTGAAAGGTAGGCCATAGTCCACGCAATGGCTGCACATCACGCACTAAAAAAATCGGCAGATCTCACGCAGTGTGAGAATCAATGTAATGCGAAGCAGCCAGCAAAGAGCTGCATACATCGTCTTCTTTGTCATTGAGGCTAATGAAGTCATTCATGTCGTGACATCTATTTCGCCATATATCGCGAGATTGTCATACATGCATGCGTGTACAATCTGGTATTGGCCTCGAGGCCGAGCCCTGGAAACGCCGGCGCCACCGTCAGCGTGACGTGCTTGGCAGGATCACGTGGTCTCAGCGGCCGCGTCGGCTGCTTGGGGGGCGCGGCCGCGTGCTTTGAAAACGAGTTTCAAGCCCCACCTGCGCTGCGGTCTGTTCAAATACGAAAGTTTTCTCGCATTTTCTGCTCAATTGAAACCATCGTAATAGAGTGGCTGCCTCCGAAGGCGACGAACATTGGGCTCTACCGTTCGTGCCTCAGTGCCGGGCTTATGTAACAGAGCCCAGTGTCAGCCTGCACCGGTAACCGCGGGACAAGAAACTGCGTGAAGCATGGGTTGTAAAGCTAAGAACCGGCAAGTAGCCATCGGCTATGAGTCTTGTGTGCAACAAGCACTTCCGCGACGGAGACTTTCGTTACTGCGTCGGGTCTGCAATGTTCGGTGAGTAGCAGACAGCGCGCACTGAGACGATGGCTCACACGCGCTTCCCGCCGGCAAATGATGCTTATCTGCCACAGGATGGAAAAGGCGCTAACCTTTTACCACGTGCGATACCATCTCAGAACCCTCCCGTGCGACCTCTTGATTGTCGGCCCCGTGCTCAGCTTCCAAAAAATCGGCTGCAGATGAGCAAGTCATTGTTAGATACGTTGAATTAAAAAACTCACAGGGTCCCTTATGCATTCGCCAAAGATGACTAGAAGGCGAACGCCATCTTCTTCTTGTCAGTTGATGTATTGATTCTCCCGCGCCCCCCTCCAAAAGCGTTCTGCACCTAACGCGGTTTAGCACGGCCTTCGTGACCGATCACGGAGGCAATGCAAAGCGACCATGACGTGTGAATACGCCATCATGTGACGTCACGTTATGTGACGTCATAATGACGCTACATGTTTCGGGGGACCTGTGACGTCATTATGACGTCATATGGTCACGCCATCACGTGACGATTATTTTTTGCATCACTGGTGTTGATGCCACCGACGCGAGACGCCGACGGGCAATCTTCCCGCTTGATGAGGCATCTATAGTCGGTGACAGCCTAAGAATAAATATAAGCTCCGCCCACGAGGCCGCATTGCGCATATTTGGCATGCCTCCGCGCTACAAACGAAGTAGTTTCTAAACAATGGCAATAATTTTCACGTATATAAACCTTATTTTGCAATACTGCACTAATATTGAAATAAAGAAAGCAAAGCTAGATAAAATAAATTGTGAAGGCACGGAGTTCAGCGTCAGCATAACAATATATGTGTTGTTTAAATCGCACCCCCCGCCGCGTTCATCTCGGTGTCTATACGAACAAGTAATGTACATTGCAAAGGTGATGTTTCTGAGCAGTACCTATTATCGTATTAAAAGAAGGAATGATAGATTTAACATAAAACTTAAAATAAAGGAATCGTTATTTTGCGGTTTCACAGAACAAAGCAGGGACATTAATCACATTTAATAAGGTCGTTTGTAGTTTATTTGCGAAACTATCGCCACCAGTTTTCCTCACTGTCTGCTGTAACTGTGGCAACTGTGACTCAAAGCGAAGTATGGCGAAGTGGTCTGAGATTGCCTTTGTCAATTTCGACTCTTGTGTTGCCGTAAATACCGCATTTGCGTCTCTAGTCGCCATGCTTGTCATCGTGTTTGAGGAAAACGCCAAGGCTTCATTTGACGTCTTGTTTCAACTAAATAAAAGCGTGTAGCACACATGGCGTTTAAATGTGGAGGCCATTGCATGCGTTGCCGTTACGTTGACGCCAAGGTGATGTACGCGGCTAAATTGGCATTGACTAAAAGCTTTACGTGGGATTGTTTCTCGCTTCAACAACTTGCACTGGCACTGCCATTACCCCTTAAGCCCTTGAACGGCTCAAGTTTTTAATTAATTTATTATTTGTTGATTACGTACTGCGTCGCCCCAGTGGGCATAACAGCAGGGGGGCGAGCCACTTTTGCTAGAAGAGGGGCCCCTATCTTCTATATATGTGTGTGTCAGTGCGAAGGTATAAATATATATTTACGTAGATTGTGAAGAGGCTGTCACCGGTCGCCGTAAGACAAATAGGAAAAGGATACACGCTTCTCAAAAGACTGTTTATTTGTCAACGTTTCGATCGGAGACCGATCTCTATCAAGGCAAAATTTACGAGGCTTCGATGCGCTTTTGTAGCATCGTCCTCCGTGCAGGTAGAGCGAGAGAAAAAAATAAATAACAAAAACTGTTGAAATAAAAAAATCAGTAGCCACAAGACCACACGTATACACTCGGACATGGAAAAAACACGTGCATCCTCGAAGAAAAGAAAAGGAAAACATACCGATAAATAAATAAATAAATAAATAAATAAATAAATAAATAAATAAATAAATAAATAAATAAATAAATAAATAAATAAATATAGATGTCTATATAGATAATCTCTGTGAACACAATCAGTAAGTACATTCCTTTCGTCCATTGTCAAGCCCCACTTCTCCGGCACCCCCCTCCTCATTTGTTCGTGAAGCATAGTGAGGGGGTGAGGCTTCACAAGGAGGGAGAAGCGCTCAAAAAAAGGGTCTATGCACTATAAGCGTCACGAGTTTAATATAAACAAATTATCACTGCATAATACATGCACACAATACACCAGAAATGCTAGAAAACGCACGTTAGACAAACAAAAATTCCAAATATGATATCGTGAAGTATTATGCAGCGCTATTAAAAACAACAGTTTATATATTTTTTTTTTCACTCAATAATAGGTTACGATCATGATCCATGCAATCGACGTGTCACAGCGAGCACATCATTTCACGGTTTGTAGACAACGATTACCTCGCACGGCGTTTCTCATTGCAAGGCGTTCGTGCATCGAGCGCGATACATGGGCGACGGGCACTTCAAACTAGCACATAATTATGGGCTGGTGGAACTGAATTCCGTTAAGACGACGCAAGTGCGCCAATAGGCGCATGTCACATAATCACACACGCACCAGATGGCCACAATTGTCTTCTTACAATGCACACACCACTGCATATTCTCCACACCTGGTTCGTTTACTTTTGCACTTTGTTGCGCTAACGGGCTATGCTAGTCGCTTTCTTTCTCTCACGCTTCGTCCGCACATATGTCACTTATATAGGCGCACAGCACGGCGCATATCACAACAGATCACCAAGATACCAACGTTGCGAGCTCCAAGTAACGCACACACACGCGCACATGTAGCAACGCTAATGCCATGACGTTTGCGGGCGGTAAACGTACACAGACGCGCACATTCCGACTTCACTTTCACCTCACTGCACACGAATGAACGCGACGACAATCGCCGACGTGGTGACCCTCAGACGATATGCTTGGTGCATCCGAGCGATGGAGGGAACACACGCCATGTGGCAACTTGACGCTGCCGAAACGGCGGAACGCGCTAAAGCGTTGTAATACACTCCGAGCTGCTGCCGCTTCGGTGCACTTCAAACGCGGCACAGTCACAAGCTCCTACTGCATCGGATGACGACCGGCGAGGATGATGCTGGGTACACGCGGATAACAGTAGGAAGAAGCTTCTTCTGGAAGAAACAAACACCGCAGGAAATTCGAACTGGCGGATCTCGGTCTCGCTGCAGCGGTACCTCACCTCTCATCTCGAACGGCGCCATGTTGCATTTTATTGCGATAGCAATTATATGGACAGTCTCGGCTGGATTTTGCCGTCGCCGTCGCCGTCGTCATGCACCGTATATGTATAAGTATGTATATTGTGGGCATTTATTATGCACATCTTCTTCATGTGTACGTTATCACCATCATGATGCATTTGGTTATGCATCCTCATCTTCGTCGTGTATCATCATCATCGGTGTGGGTTGATCGTGCCTGTTCGCTGCCGGGTCTTCGGGCCAAATAAACGTCTGCCCTACCAAGACCTACTTCCCTTCTGGACGTTTCTTTCTTTACCTCCAACGTAAATCCGTCGCCATCCTCTGCCGAGGAATACGTTTCACGACTCGCCCAGTGCCGCCAGCGTGCTCGCCTGAATACCGAAGCCAGACAGCAAGACAGGAAGATTGTTTATGATGCAGCGCATCGTGCTGTCTCTTTCCGACCCGGTGACGAGGTCCTGCTCTTGACGCCTCTTCGCACGCCTGGTTTGTGTGAGAAGTTTCAGCCACGGTTTATCGGGCCGTACACAGTTCTGGAACAGACTTCACCTGTGAATTATCGCGTGACGCCACTTGTAACCCCAGCAGACCGCCGTTACCGTACTACCGAGATTGTCCACGTGTCCCGGATCAAGCCCTTCATACGACGTTCCTCCTCTCCTTGACCTCCAGCGGCCAGGCTGGTCGCTTTCACGTGGGGGGAATTAGTGTGGGCATTTATTATGCACATCTTCTTCATGTGTACGTTATCACCATCATGATGCATTTGGTTATGCATCCTCATCTTCGTCGTGTATCATCATCATCGGTGTGGGTTGATCGTGCCTGTTCGCTGCCGGGTCTTCGGGCCAAATAAACGTCTGCCCTACCAAGACCTCATAATATATATATAAAGGCCCCAAAGAAAAATAACTCAGAAAAATGCTTCCGAAGCGCGGAATCGAACCAGGGACCTCTTGCTCCGCAGCGAGCGGCGCTATCCACTACGCCACGAAACGCAGATCCTCCACGTAGCTAACGGCGAGCGTTATATACACACCGTTTAGCGCTGGGCGGACTCAGAGACAGAAGGCGATAATAAGCGTTTCTTCATTACCAGCGAGGTGGCGCTAGGAGCCCGACGGGCGCATTTAAAAGTCGTCGGCGAGCTCGCTCGCTTCTTGAAGCTTGCCCTTCCGCTGTCTGCTCGCGCGGTTTTCTCGTGGCGCGGGGTAGAGGAATGTTTCACGCTTTTCTCCGTGATGTCCGCGCTCATGTTACGGCGCGTACGAATGTCACTCGAGCTCAGGGACGCCGCTAAACGAACAAACAGAAGATGAGCGCGAACTATCAAGTGTCACAGCTCGACACTTGAAGCACGCTAGTTTCCTTCGCTGCTTCGGCCGCCTTTGCAACAGAAGCGCTGTTCAAACTGAGAGTATCCATTGGCGAGCCTCACTTCGTATATCATTAGTTCCTTGCTATCGCATTCATTGCTTCGCCCTTGCGGCGAAACTGTGACTTTTTTCGTTGGTTCATCCAATGCCTCCTTGGTTCGTCTTAACCGTTACGTCATGGTAACGAGCGGCCGTAGTTGGACCACTGACCTCCATTAAAAAGGCTCCTCCTAGTGGAGATCAGTGAGTTGGACGCGCATAATAGAAATGGACAGCGGTACAGTTTACTTATAGGGGCGAAGCTCCTTAAAGCGGCACCCGTTCGTCCCCGTCGTTACCGTCGTAGCAGAGAACATCTACCACATTAGAGAACGGAAACTGTACCTTTGACTGTAGTACGGAAATAAGGGTAGCGGCGGCGTACTGAACTGTAATAAAGCGAGGCGAGATGGCGCTGCAAGTACTATCATCATCATTAGACAAACGCGTTTTTGCGGTTGGTTCGCTCTTGTCACGCTACTGCGCTTTTTGCTCCGTGTGGTATTTTGTTCTTTGTCGTTGCTAAATTCCGACAATAGATCATTACTGTTGTTTAGCGAAGCACAGAGAAGAAAAAAGACGTGTTACTGTATTTTCTTGTTACTAGAGATGTCCTTTACGCAGTAACCACCACGCTCTGGAAACACAATGTTTGACATTTTCTGCTTTTATTCTAATCAAAATGATGCAACATGTTTTTTCATAATATCATTCTGCAGTCCTTTGAAAACATTTTGGGGGACTTTGAACAAAATTGAGATTGGGTTTTTTTTTATTATAGATTTTTTAATCGAGGAGCACTTTTCTCTTTTTTGGTGTTTCGAGCATGAAAATTTACTACTTTGAAAATTATTAGAGAAATACAAATGCAGAGGTTCATTATTCACATAAAGGCCTATTCATACTGCAAATATGAAGAAGCTAAGATGTTCACAGAATTAGCCATAGCATCCCAAATTTGACTGATTTTCAAAAACGCAACGTATTTCGTAAATTTTTAAAAATACATAATTTGCTCAGAATTCCATGAAATCATACCAGCTATTTCCTCTTTACTTCTACTTCCGCCAAAAAGAAAGATATTTGTAATATATAGCTTCAGTAGCTGCCAGCATGATCGCGAATTTACGAAAACGCACTCTTCGTAAACTGGTCGTCGTCAACCGGCGACACTTGTCGAATTTTCCTGTTATGAAAAAAATTTTTATTTGAAAACGAACTGCGATTTCGTGCTGTGCAGTCATACGTGCACAACATACAAAATTATCAGGAAAATCGGGAACATCAAATATACACATTTTTTTTTATCTTTCGTGGAATCGACCCGTTGTGTCTACAGGGCAGGCACGAATTTCTCGGCTAAATTCTCGGCCGTGAAGCCATACCATAGGTATTACGTATTCAGGTAATAGGTGGAATAAAATATTTCAGGCTCGTTTTGTTCCTTGATATAATTCAGTTACACAGTTTCTACAGCTAGAATTTCTTGGCGCTAGTAGTAATCGGACTGCTGAGTATGCAGCATAGATGAATGCTAAAGAAACAGAGATATAAGGCGAGTGCTTACAGATTCTAGAAGCACAATTCCAAGCAAATAAGCTTTGTGTCCGTGTCGTCTCTCTTGTGGGTGTGTGTTCGCGCTGTTACCCCCTTAATCTACAATAAGCTTTAGGCATGCAGTGTACATCTTTGTTGGTGTTCGCACGGAACACTAAACAACTGCTCAGCCGTAAGCACAATCTCTGTATCACATAGACATGTCGATAGAACTTGAGCGCTCTATTGCAAGCAAACACTCACGAAATCAAACCGTGGGGCATGATGTGAACTTGTGCCAATGCTGGATAAATAAAGGTCATATATATATTGCATACTTGTTATTGTGTTATTTACTTTTTCAATATATTTGGGCTTGGGAGCTCAAGTATGTATTCTCCCTGCTACTTTTAGAAGCTCCGGCTTGAAATACTGCCACATGCGCTCCTTTCTTTCTATGTTTTATGTTATTGGCCAATTGCACGTGTAGTTACTGCGTTGCGCAAACCGTGCCAGAATGTCTGGGAACATTCCAGATTATTTTAGGATCTTCTGTTAGGCTGGAGCGTGCAATTGCAAACAGCTCAGTTTATTATCGAACTAACGCAGCCACCAGTGATAATGCTCGAATGTTCGATGCCACAGGTATAAATGCCGACGCGCCTTGCCACAGATCAGTTTATCGACGGCCGACGCCTGTTCGCCGCCATCAGTGTGCACTGTGTATTGCTCTAGTTTGACTTTTCGTTTCCCGGCCACAAGTTCGGCCTAATAAAAAGTTTCATCTTGGACACGCTGACTGCTACCTTCGTCGACGTCACGACCCCGTGACAATACGTAAATTCTTGTAGTGTGGCTGTGGATAAGTCCAAATTCATGTATGTTTTAAATTACCTCTTCGATTTCCTAGGTTTTTTTCGTGACAGTAGTTCACAGAATTTCACTTCATAGTGGTAGGTGCCACAACTGTGACATGTTAATTTAATCAAACAGCATAAGTAGGTGTGTTCAAACAAATTTAGGACGTTTCTCTGCTATGTAAAAAAGAAAACACTACCATACTCACTGAACACAATCTCACTCATCGCGACAACGTAAACGTGCTTGGTGAAGCTTTGCTGCAAGAAGTGCTCGTCACACTTGTAATTTGTTTATTAGCTGTAAATAATTTGAAGGAGCCCATTGAACATATGTGCAAAAGTTAATGTAATTGATCTAAACACAGTTAATTAAGGCAAAGCAGTTTTGAGCATAGTTTGTAAACTGTCTTATAAGGCACAACTAAATGTTGCATTTACGATGCGCTGCAGCTGTATTTTCGATGGAGGCGAAAATGTTTGAGGCCCGTGTACTTAGGTTTAGGTGCACGTCAAAGAACCCCAGGTGGTCGAAATTTCCGGAGCCCTCCACTACGGCGTATCGTGATTTTGGGACGTTAAAACCCAGATATTATTAGATGTTGGAAAGACTGTTAATTCCCCTGACTGCCGTGATGTTCGTTTTGTAATGTGATTTATAATTTAGAAAAACCTGACCCTACGTTTCGAGACCCGTTTGGTCTCTTAGCTTTTTTTTCATTTAAGAAGACTAATGATTAAATGTGGCTGGAGAGTCTTTATTCTTATAATCTTGCCCAGCCAGACAGACGTCTATATATTTACCCTTAAATGTATAATTTCTGATGATTCACATGCAAACCATGATATGATTATGAGTCATACAGTAGTGGGCAACTCTAGATTGATTCTAACTGACTGGAGTTAAACCCAGTTGTAGCCTTGAAGAAGACAAGACTGCTTCTCGAAACATTTCCTCCAGCGACACCTCATGTTCACAAATTTTTCGTCTCTTCAAGCTTCCGTCTTTCCCTGAACTTCAGACGCAGATCTAAGCACACGAGTGTCTTTGCATTTCGCCCCCAATGAAATGTGACCACCGTGGCCGGGTATAAAACCTGCGTCGTTGAGCTCAGCAGTGCCAGGTAACGTAACGAATGCACAGAGCTAGTGCTCAATTTCAATGCTATTGCGCTGTAGATTGCATGACACAGTAGACAGCTAATACTTGTGGACGATTGTAGGCACACCTCCATGAGATGCCTGGTAAACCATTCACAAATACAGCATTGCAAGCGTGAGGTTCAAGATGACCTGTTGTAGGAGACGTTCACATGTTTCGCCGCACTTGCAGAGTGGACATTCGGGGGTAGTCACCCTGTCGTTGCCTGGAAATCCTGGAAAAACAAGTAATGACATCACCAGTTATTGATAAGCGTAATCAATGAAATATTAAATTTTGCAAAAGTTAACATATAAACATAGTGAACAATAACAGCGGTATGTTATACATATATGTAAACGTACCTTATAATGCTTGTTGTATCACTCGGGCTAGCTTCTTTGCAAGACGTGTCATGTAACAGGTGCCTTGCTCATTGCACACAACTGTTTCCTTGTCAGGCCAGAAGGCTACAGCAAACAAAAAATATTTCTGATTATAGTGACGGTTTTTTATCACACTAAAGTGAAAGTACACTCAAAATTATGTGAAGCTTTTGTTACACTAAATGTGTAGTAAAGATAACCTAAACTAACAGCAGGAGAAATGAGACCTCTAAACCTGGCTTCTCAAATGCGATCCGGCAAACTATAACTCATATGTTTTTTGCACTGATATACGGGCTAGTTACGAAGATACATGCGAGGCGTCGGTGATGCAATTGCCTCACTTTATTTATTGCAGTGACCTGGTTAATGTTAACCGAACGATAAACTCAGCAACCCGCCCCCACGTGAAGCCACGCCGCAAGCAACGCACGTTTTCTCAACGACAGAGTATGACATTGAAAAATTGAATATTGCAGTGCGTCGCCTCCGTGTGACACCCACACAAAGCCATTGGTTAAAAAAAACTGAAGCAATGGGTTTTCACTCACCGGTCCGTATATTCTCGGGCTTAAAACGAGTGTCATCCGGTGAAAGCTTCAACGGTCCCTTCGTTCCCCTGAAGTCAGCTGAATGCACTTCGCGAAAGGATTTTAACGAGTCAAAACGAACAGAACAAAAGCGAGTGTGTCGGCCGGCAGTGGCTCGAAACATTTACAGCGAAACGAAACAGCGCGAGACCCATCCCAATGCACCGCGAACCGTTACCTTTCGTTGCGCCGCCGTATATTTTGAAATGAAGATAATGATGCCGATAGGCTGCTGACAACTACGAGTCTGTTGGAGCAAAAACTATAACAAAAGATTGATGACGTGCTACCTGGCAAGGCAAGGCCACTTCGTATAAACAGCAATTTGTTTATTGAAGTGTAACAGTAAGCAAACAACTAAACTTCCTTATTTCAGGAATATTTTGATTTGAAGTTTGGCCCCCATGAGGGCGCGCCTACATGAAAAGTCAAATAGCGCGAATGGCGGCCACCATAGAGTTTCCTCAATTTAACTAGAGGGGACTCTGGCGCTGCGATCGTTCAGCTACCATGGGAATGATGGGTAGTACACAAATTTGCCTAGTCTTCGTGCTTGCGGCTTCAAACGTACTTGTGGCTTTGTTTATTGCTGTGTTTTGGCGTTTGTTTCGGATAAAAGAATAGACCGTTGTGAACTTCGTGACCAGATTTGAATTGCTGAGCCTAAAGAAGTTAAAGTGGCGAAGTGAAACTGCTCACTTTTGCTGAACTTTGTTTTTCGACAAAGCGGATGCAGCCGACGCGGAGCCAGACGGAGCCGAAAGTACGAAGTTTAGACAAATTTGTGTACTACCCATCATTCCCATGCTGGCTGAAGCGTCATGCGTTGCAGCTCCCATAGACACTAGCGCCAGAGTTCCCTCTAGTAAGTATTGTAGGAAACTCTATGGCGGCCACCACAACGTCGCCATGTTATCCTAACGCAGAAGTTAGTAGATCCACTCCCGGTGTTTGAAGCTGGAACTCACCGCGGTCGATTTTTTCGCCCTCTGCGGCGATCGCTGGAACTTGAGACTTTCCGGGGCCTGGTCGTAGCAAGGTCAATCTAAATAGGTCGCGAAAGTCGGAACGAAAAGTGGTCGGAAACCTATTGCGACAAACATCAACACCCGAGTGACGATTAAAGCGCTACTAGGTGAGGGGGGACAAATAATGAAAACAAAAAAATAATTAAGCGTTTATTTTCATTAGTTTTAAATTTATTTGTCACGAATTAAATTAGTAGATTACTTTAATCAAACTTTAGTCTTGGGTATGTGGTTGAGTGGCCAATTTTTTTCGTTTATTTTCAGAAACAGCGGGCACATGCAGGCAGTCTGGTAACATGGGCCAACGGTTTTGCGCATTTTGAGATGCAAATGGCGTCGCTCGTTTTTGCGCAGTAGGTTTGTGCCTGTCGTCCGTAGATATTTCCTCGCATAACCGTTGTTTTCTAGTCGTGGTACTTGGCAGAAGGTAATATAGCCCATCGCAGCAATCGGGAACCGTTTCAGTGACTGTGTTTTGCCAGCGCACGGCCGGCGTGCTGTCGCCCTTCGGGACGATGAGTCCGCCACGCTACGCGAAAAAACGCTGCGCTGTCTACGGATGCAAGAGCAACACGTGTGCAAGGTTTGTGTGTGTGATGATGTGGATTGTGTGGCCCGTGACGGGGCGAAGTGGGAACGACAGTTCTGCTCTGCGGTACGCCTTGGAGGGGAAGACGACGAAAAGGAAGCGCGAGCGGGGCGTGCGGCTCGAGGAGTTGGAGCGCGACACGGTTGGAACGGCAGCCGCTGGTCGGCGGTTCGGGTCGCGACATCGCTTAACCAGGCGTCCGGCAGCCATGTGGACCTGGTGAGCCTGATTCCCGCTCTGTGCCCGGTGCTGACACAGAGACCGGCAGCCTAGTCTGTTCCTGTCCTGAGGTCCTGGGGCCCGAGTGGTGTCACGAGGTGGCCGCGGCTCATGTTGGCGACGGGCAGCTAACCTGCGCTGCAGTGGCCTGGTGATCTACCGGCCTGCAGTGCCATCATCACCACCGCTACCACCTCGCCACGGTCAAGGCAGCGTGACTGTTGACTGCCCAAGGAGTACCGGTGACGACCGACCTCGCCGCAGCGGCAACAGTTCATAACGGCGAGTAGGACAGTTTGTGTGCGAGGCGCGTAGGACGTTTAGGATGTAAATTAGGAATGCTGTAGTGTGTTGTGTGTGAATCGTCAAAGTTATCGGTTGTGTTAAAGTCTGTGTTGTGTGTACAGAATCGCCTGACTGCTGGTTGAATTATTTCGGATCCTTGGCCCACATTACACCATCACAGTGTGCACGTTGAATTGTTATGCTACTTCTGATTTCTGTGTTATATATTTTGGGGTAATATCCTGTTCAGCTGCAATATTTCGCCAATAAAATACACCTTATTTATCAAATCGGTCTTTTTCGTCTTCCCGTTATCTTGCAGGCTTCCATTATGGAGCCGTCATAGTGATAAGAAAAAGAACATGCAGCTATAAAAAAAGTAAGAAGCGGCGCCCAGTCAAAAGATTTCGTAATTTCGCGCCCATCGCGTTAAAACGTGACGTCATTTCCGCTTCCGGTTGTGACGTCATCTTTTTCTTTTTTTAATTCTGTTTGTCCCCTCCTCACATAGATGGCGACTGTTGCAACAACTAGCCACCGGCTTGACACGTGGGCTTCTACGGAAGTTACGCTACCAGTTTACATATACCTTGGTCGTAGTGCGCAACCAGTCTTAACGCTAGCACCAGATCTTGACCTCCAAGGTGGTGCCGGTGGGAGATTTCTCCTGTGCGTTGTTGAACAATAAAACATTCGCAGCGTGCGCGTTAACTAAAAGCCGAATTCTTCTGTCTCTCATTCCCCATTAGCAACCATTAGCATGTTCCAGTACGAAACGTTAGTAGAAGTAGAAGTGTGTTAGCTAAAAGCCGACTTCTTCTGTCTCTCATTCCCATTAGCAGCCATTGTTTACCTCCAAGGTAGTGCCTGGTGAGATTTCTCCTGTGCGTGATTAAACAATAAAAATTTTTTCAAAGCGCCGTTGATTGATGAAATAAACCAACGAAAGACGCCAGATGTTTTCTAAAAGCAAAACGAAAAGACGCCAGATGTTTCTAAAGCAAAACGAAAAGACGCCAGCTGTTTCTTTCGCCAGATGTTTCTGGCGTCTTTCGCCAGAAACATCTGGCGAAAGATGTTTCTTTTGCCAGTTCCCCCCCCCCCCCCTATCTTGCCTCGCGGCGCAGCGGCGCCGACGCAGGCAGCGTCGCGAGGCAGCGTCGCGGCTGCATCTTGATTGAAAAAACCGACCGCTTGCGCTGCACAACCGTTCACTGACCACCCCGTATATATAGGCACTGGATTTTGACCTCCAAGGTAGTGCGTGTGTGCGATTTCTCCTGTGCGTGATTAAACAATGAAAATTCACAGCGTACACGTAAAATTAAAGTGAGCTGCAAGTCGTCATAACTCTCATCGAACCTTCAGTATAAACGCGCCCGATCTCACGTCGGTGATGATGTACTGGGCAGAATTCACGGAAGATTCATGGTTTACCGATGAACCTCCGCAGCTTCGCCCACTCATCATCATTCACTCCGTGGATATGCTGTGATTTTTTAGATGGAAAGTATCTTATGGCGGAGTTCAATCCGGTGGTGGTGGTGGTGTTGGTGGTGTGCGGCGTGACCACCCTTACTGCGCATGCGCATACCCTCTCCACCCACCCTCTCTCATCCCCCTCTCCACATCACCCCTCTCATCCCCCTCTCCACTTCCCATCTCCCCTCCCCACTATCCCTCTCCCCCTATCCTTTCCCCCTCTCCACTTACCCTCTCCCCACTCCCTCGCCCCTCCCCCTCTCCACTTCCACTCTCCCATCCCCCTTTCCGATCTTCCTCTGAAACGCGGGCTAGACATGCCGAAATTCTCTCCTGCGCAACGCCGCGCATGCGCGTCCCCTCCCCCTCTCTCTCCTCTCCTACGCTGCCCCCCTCTCGCACGCCTGTCGACCGCGTCCCCCCCTCGCCCTGTGAGAATTAACGGCCAGGCTAGAGTTAAGACAACACGCGCGTAGCGTTCCTCTTCGCGTTCCACGACGCGAGGTCGGTAGCATGCCCAACGAACGCCAACGGAACGCGATCGTGCAAGTGCTCCGGCTTCGCATCGCCTCATGGTCCCCTTTAGCGGGAAATGGTGTAATTTTTTATTCTTAGCTTGTCACCGACTATAGGGATTTCGCCTTGCTACACGACGTTTTGCATTGCCTCTGCGATCGGCCCACCGATCACGGAGGCAATGCAAAGGGACCATGTCGTGGGAATACGTCATCATGAGACATCACGTTATGTCACGTCATGGTTATGTCATAATGAAGTTACAAATTTAGGAGATCTGTAACGTCATATGGTGACGCCATCACGTGACGATTATTTTTTGCGTCACTCGTCTTGACGCTGCCGACGGTCAATCTAGCCGTTTGAAGAGGCATCTAAGGCATTCATACGCTACGCGACGTTTGCTAGTGGACGTACATAATGGAAGAGTCAAATGCTGCGGCTGTGTGCTGCATTTATGTTGGTAATAACATTTTTTTCAGTCATGCTTGCGTTCCCCTTAGGCGAACACTATGTGTTAAAAAATCACAGCATATCCACGTGGTGAATGATGATGAGTGGGGCGAAGCGAACTCGCGCTATAGCACGGCGATGGCATTGGCGCGAGCGTGGTCCTTCTTGATGGAAGATATTGTGACTAGATTGTTTGAGAACCGCAATCTGTTCCACACACCGCAACTATGGGCGAAACTGTTATCAAGGAAGCCCCGCTAAAAGCGCGCGTCGGCGCCTTCGGACAGAGCCCGCCTGATGCATTTTAAGTGCGAATGCACTTCTTAAGCGACCCCGAAAACTCCGCCGGCATCCGCGCTCCTCCTCCTCTCCCCTAGCAACGGCGCGAGGAGCGGAGAGGAGCGTCTGTAGCAACGGCGCAGCGACGTCACGCCCCACGTGACTGCGCGCGCTCCGCCCTCCGCTCCGTGGCTAGGGTGGCTAGAATGGGGAGGTGTGAAAAGCGAGCCGTGTTTCCCTTGCCCGAAGGTGCCGCGTTGCGCGATCCCTCCGCTAGGTCGACATATAGCGCGGCAGTCGGAGGCGCTGCCTGCTCGCATGGCGAATGGGGGAGACGGCAGTGCCGCTTGCGACGGAAGCTTGTCAGCTTCGTTGACGTGCACGTGCTTTTACAAGTTCCCTGTGTTAGTGTTCCTTGAGAGGAATGACGTGTACAAAAAAAGAAGAAACTCAGCGACCATCTTAACGGATTCGCGCAAACACCGTGTTTTGTGCCAGGCGCTGCAATTCGGTGTGCAGAACACGCGCGGAAAAAGTGTCACTTTCCCGTGCGCCGGCATGCAGACAGATTAGCAGTTTGGAAGTGGGCAATCCCAAAGGCCGACAGAGCTATACAGCGAGAATTCGGCCATGTGTGAAAAAACATTTTGACACAAGGTAAATGTACTGAACCCGTTCAGTTCAAGTGCTGCAAAGGTTTTTGTGTGCGTCTGTGACAAGCACGTGCAAGTGATAAACGAATTAATCTGAACGTTTATTTTCTTCGTCTGTTTTATTTTATTTATTATACTTTCATCGTCAATAAACAGCAACGCAGCGATGCTCACCTTGTGTATTTAATCGCGGGCTACGCAGTTACAAAGCGCATTCTGCTATCGGGCTGCACACTGCAAAAGTGCGTACATCGTGCTAATAGAAAGCACTGCATGACAGCTGCAAAGTCAGATAACTATCAACTGGGATATTTGAGGGCTGCTGTATCAATCAAAGTTACTATACAACTTGACAAAGATATATATGTAAAGCAGGCTGACACTCGTGTTCAGCACAGTGCGCTTGCATTCAAAGATAGTAGCCAGCTTGTTGCAGCTCTGTAAGGAGCGTGTTGCAGAAAGTGGCTACGTCGAACATGTGAAGAATTGACAATATCAGTGGTCAAATTCTTTTGCATCACGATCGAGGGTTCATTTTCCTTTGAAGGGGCTCAACCAGGCATAAAGCGAGGACAAATAAAAAAAAATTGAATACATGCGCATCACCTACAAGAGTATCCACCAGTGTGTTGCTCAGAAAATGATGCTAATTAAATTTTGTTGAAGCCATGAAACTATAATTGCTGTCTCAATTTCTATTCAACTTTGAGCATACTGGCTCCGTGACGGCGCGACCTCGAGTGTAATACAAATTCAGCATTGAGTACATGGCAAGGAACAAATGGACAAGGCAAGGCGCACTAGATCTCGAGGTATACTTAGTATAGTACGAGTAACTACAATGTATGAAAGGTTATCGCGTGATAATGTTAGAAAACGTCGTCAAAGATAACACTCCTGCAGGAAGGAGCTTTCTCTTTTACTCCGTAAATGTGTAGATAAATCTTATGAAGATGAAGATATTTTTGCCTTCATCAAACATGTAAACATTGTTTCATTCGAAATAACACTTCATCGAAGAATGGTTTCATTATGGAGGCTCGAATAATGCCTGGTTGTTGGCTGCCGAAAGCTTCGCACTAATGCCGTGATCCTTGAGTGAGACATAAGTGTATTGGCAATTCGTAAAAATGTTTATGTTGATAAAGCTATTTCACTGGCGAAAATCTAGCAACGACCGATGCGAGTGCATGGTCGTTGGCAGGGGGCATTTCCCCCGCCTCCCTGAAGCCACACCAGCGTTCCCCCACTCCACCATACGCGATGCAGCGCGGGTTTGCACCCCTGAAGACAAAATCCTGCCGACGCCCATGCGCGAGTGCATTACCACAGCGCAAGCTGGCAGCGCCCCCGACTTCAGCGCCACCGCTGCGGGATCGCGAATGGGGGCCAACTTAGAGCGACCGGTTTTCACACCTCCCAATTCTAGCCACCCTACCGTGGCTGCGCGCGCCCCGCGCCGGCTCCACTAGCACCGCTCTCCGCGCCGTGACGTCATGGCGCGTTGTGCAGCTGGCGCCTCCGCGCCGTGGCTGCGCGCGCCGCGCCGGCTCCTCGCACCTTCTCCGCGCCGTGACGTCACGGCGCCATGCAGCTGGTGTGCCTCTCCCCCCGTTAGGTTTGCACTGACCCTCGGCCGCCGCCTCTCCCCTCGCCCTGACAGCTCCCTCCTCGCCCGGTAACAGCCCCTCGTGTGCGTACTCTCCCCACCGCTCACCCCCTCTCCAACCGCCTGGCGTGTTTCGCTCCGCCGTCACGTGTTGTGTGTGTGGCGCCGGCGCGTCAGTCCCGTATATAAACGTCCGC
Organism: Rhipicephalus sanguineus; assembly: GCF_013339695.2. NCBI lineage: Eukaryota > Metazoa > Arthropoda > Arachnida > Ixodida > Ixodidae > Rhipicephalus > Rhipicephalus sanguineus. Next base: position 7,665,412 of record NC_051182.1, on the reverse strand, counting down.
CGGTTGCCGCTCGCTCTCACTTCTCGCTCGTGGTTTGTGGTGAACGCCGTCATAGGTATGGATCTATCGCAGGCATCAACCTCGACTGCGATACCTCCAACAACTAGTACAACGCAATCGAATGCGAGCATTGCACGCGTCGTTGAAGATGCCGCATCGGCTGAAGACAAGGCAGCGCAACGAAGGGCCCGTGATGCTGCGCGTAAGCGGGCCGCCGGTCCCGAAGCTAAGGCCCGTGCTGCCGAGCGCAGGCGGGCGAAGCGGGCTGCGGATCCCGAACTCCGCGCTCGAGAGGCCGATGAGAGACGTAAGCGGCGCATTGCCTGTGGTGATGAAGGCCGGCGGCGAGACGCCGAACGAAAGCGTGCGAAGCGAGCCGAGCACCCCGAAGCCGATCTGGCGCGGGGACGCGCGATGCGTGAGCGAGCGCGGGCCCTCGAATTCGATTGGCCGGACGCGCGCTTCAAGCGAGACTTCCTGGACCGCAGCTTCGGATATAGCTGCGCGGTGTGCGGTCGACTGTGGTTCGACAACATCATGAGCCCCATCTCGGCCGTGCGCAACGCCGCCAACAAGTTGAACGCGTTGCGGGTTCTTTGGAACGAGTTCGGAAGACGTGTGTAGTGTGTGTATGTGTGTGTGTGTGTGACGCACTCGCGAGGTGCATTAATGCATCATACGAAAAGCGTGAAGTGTAAAATAAATAAATAATACTTCATATATAAATGTGTGTGTGTGTGTACAAACGCATCATGACAACAACACTTTAAATCATTAATTACACTTAATCATCATCATCAGTAAAAGTGCTTTGCACTTAAAAACGGCCAGACCTCCGTGGTTCGGCTGGCGCATGCTCTCTCGCTGCTGTCTCCTTCGCTCGGCTCTGCAGTTTAGTCGCGCGCGCCCCCTCATAGCATCACCCCGTGCTTCGCACTTCCTCATACTCCCCTTCGGGGAAATGCGGGTTTTTCGCAGCCACTTCACGTGCTCGCACAGCCTCGGACTCTGCCTGCCGGTACGCGCGCTTTCTCGCCGCTTTACGGTCCTTCACATTTTGAAGATCTGATTCGCGCGGCAGCCGTGCAGCTTCGGCCTCGCGGGCTCGAACGGCGGGGTCTTCGCGCCGCAGCCGTGCAGCTTGTCGAGCAGCTTCGGCCTCGCGGGCTTGAACGGCGGGGTCTTCTCGCCGCAGCCCTGCAGCTTGTCGAGCAGCTTCGGCCTCGCGGGCTCGAACGGCGGGGTCTTCTCGCCGCAGCCGTGCAGCTTGTCGAGCAGCTTCGGCTTCGCGGGCCCGAACGGCGGAATCTGCTTCGCGGCGTCGACGTGCAGCTTCGACCTCGCGGGCTCTAACCTCAGGATTCTGTCTGCGAGCGCGCGCTGCCGCCTCCTTCTGTGCCCTCCTTTCCGCAGCCTTGTCTTCCATCTGGCGACTCCGAGCTAAAGAGAAAGCGTGCCAAGAGGGAGCCTCATGGCGCGTTGCTTCTGAAATGTTGTCTTCGGGTGTCGTTGAAAACACGAGACGTAGTAAAGAAGAAAGAACACCACACATGCGAACACGCACGGGAGTGTCACTCGTCAACGTCGTCTTCTTCTTCTACTGCATACCAGAACGCGCGCTTCTCACGAGCTGGAGGTGGCTACTACAACGCTACAAACAAACGGAGGATGGACAGACCCACGGCATAAGGAGCTTCGCCCCTAAAAGCCCAAATTTATTTGTGCCACTCTCAAACCCACGTTGGGCCTCTCCAACCGCATGCATTTCCTTGGAGCCTCCTTTATTTTCGTGGGAAAGATATGCCACCCTGTTGGCGTTAGACACGACACTGCTGCCAAAATTACTGGGGTACTCGCTAAATAATTACTATCCTGTTTTGCGGCTGCTGGTTGCTGCAATAACTTCTATTTTATTCACCGCTATTTCAAGCTCATGTGGGTCCTAGTTCACAGCCTACGTTTGCTGAACAAGTCCGGCGAACGTTATTGTCTTTTCTTTCTTTTCCTTGGCGTTGCATGCTGCTATACATGCTCGGTCTCATAGACTGCTTCTCCTTCCACGAGCAATCTCGAAGTGGTGAAGCTTTGGTCTATGAATATGTTGATGACAGAGAGCGGCAAGTTCACTGGAATGCAAAGGGAACGAAAATTAAGGAGCATTAAAAAAAGAGTAGCATTTGCTCACGTTTCGTGTGAGCACGATACGAAACGAATGCACTGAATAAAGAAACAGAAGCAGCGCCATTTGCCCGCTGAGAAGATCGATCAATACGCAGTGCGAGACAACTTGTCAAATGACATTGAAACGCACACGAGTTTAGACCGAAAAAAAAACACTGAATCGTCGGGACGGCACATCACAAAGTTGCCATTCGCACCGAAGCCGTAGTTGCGACGAAACTGTTTTTGAACTGCTCTGATAGCGTCCGCGCAACAGTACAGTAAAACCTCGGTGATACGATCACGTTTCGTACGAATTTCGGGGTGATACGAATTTTTCTGTGGTCCCGGTCAAGTCCAATTAGCCTGCAATGTATTGGAGTACGGTTGTTGCGAACCGATTTGTACTCCGCGACGTTTGATACGAACGTACGCTGGCGCACAGGTACGAACAGGTGCGGGCAGCGTAGTCGCGGAAGACGCGGTAGTCACGCACGACGCGACCATCAACGTTGCGCCGTTGCCTCCGAGATAACGCGGGCGAATATTGGAGGCCTTTATGCGCCTTAGCGTTTACATTACAGATGACGTTGACGTCGCACTTCTTTTTTTCGACACTTTGACGCGCGCTCCGGTGCTCGAGGCAGCAGCGTCTTTGTACTGTGTTAACACGTGCCTGCCACGTCGATGCAAGCCATGTCCCCGCGATCAGACGTTCTATGAAACAAGACTAAACTTGCACTGCGGGTGCGTCATGAAGTCCCATGAAACGTGGACGAAGACCCCAAGAGACGAAGCGGGCGGTCTTGGCGAAGGAGCTTGGCCTCTATCTATCGTGTGCAAAGCGCTTCTTAAGTCACTTTCGCCGCATACTCTGGTGTCATGCAGAAAAGCGTAGTAAGATTAGGAAGGGGCCACTAGCGGTCACGGGGCAGAACACATCTGGTTCATTAATTACACACGTGCGCATGCACCGTATATTTACGAGTGCAAGTATGATTGTTGATGTCTAAAAACGTTACTGGCATTCATTCAGAGCTGCTCATGACGTCGTTGCGGCCCTATGAAACACTAAATCAAAACGTATGCCAACTTTCTTTCGTCCCATACTAAATTTCCATGTTTTCTGGTGGTACGAATTTCAGATGATACGAATATTTTTCGTAACCCCGCGAGATTCGTATCACCGAGGTTTTACTGTAGTTGTTTGTGCACTCACAAATTCTACATGCAGACGCATACATACATGCAGACGCTCATACATACAGAGGCACCTTCAGTCGTCGCGAACCCGTGCGATCGCTGGCTTGAGGCTTCTTTCTGTTATGCTCCGTTTGGTTATACAGGCAGTCTACTCTAACAAGATATTTCACATAGTTTGCACTCAGCGAGTGACTACCTTTCACGCAAGAGGCCGGTTCAGGGGTCTCCAACGCGGTGACCGCGTGAAGCGGGTGCTCGGTTTTCTGCAAAGAGACAGCGACTGTAGACTAGCTTGCACTTTCAGTTCGTCGAAAAGATTTTTTTGACAGTAAAGAACATAGTTCCTTTCGAAAGTACTTACACAAATGCCCTGGAGGGCTTCCGCGAGGTGTTTTTGTAGAGCGCCGACAGCAAAACCTATGGAGAGCGCGCCGGCGGTATCCTACCTAGCACGCAATCGAGGCGCGTCCGATAGAGGGCGACTCCGTAACTCCTCGCCGCCAATATGCCATGTTAATGAATCATATATTCTGCTACATATATAGGATGCGTGACCTGCTATTTATGTTCGGCACTCCTGTCATGCCATACCACTTTAGGTATATATCCAGTTAACAAAATGGCCGCGAGTGCACCATGACCGTAGTGCACCATACCTACATGACATGCATGTCATGAGTTTCGTATTAACACCTGTTATTTATGCTCGCCACACAGACATCGCGCAATACCGATTTCGGTCTATATCAAGCTCGCGAAACGGCCGCCAGCGCACCATGCGCGTGGCACGTAAGTCATGCTGTACATGACATACGTGTTATGATTTTCATGTTAACTCCTGCTATTTGTGTTCGAAACAGTCACGTCGCCCAATACCAGTTTTGGTATATATCAACTAGCGAAACGGCCCACAGCGCACCATGAGCATGGCACGTAAGTCATACTGTGCATGACATGCGTGTCATAATTTTCATGTTACCACATGTTATTTGTGTTCGTCGCAAAGTCACGTCGCGTGATACGAATTTTGGTATATATCAAGGTAGCGAAACGGCCGCGAGCGCACCATGAGCGTGGCATGTAAATCATGCTGTACGACATGCGTGTCATGATTTTCATGTTAACTCCTGTTATTTGTGTTCATCACACAGTCACGTCGCGAGATACCAATTTTGGTGCATATCAAGCTAGCGAAACGGCCGCCAGCGCACCATGAGCGTGGCATGTAAGTCATGCTGTGCATGACATGCGTCTCATGATTTGCACGTTAGGACCTGCTTTGTCATAGACTCTTGTCACGTCATACCAATTTTGGTATATAGCAAACTAACGAAACGGCCGCAAGAGCACCAAAACAGTGGCATGTATATCATGTTGTTCATGACATGGATATCATGATTTTCATGTTATGACTTGTCGTTTAATTTCGTCATAAAGTCATGTTTCGCCATACCAATTTTGGTGTAAATCCAAATAACGAAACGGCCAGGAGAGCACAAAGTCGTAAGCGGCTAGACAGACAGACAGACAGACAGACAGACAGACAGACAGACAGACAGACAGATAGATAGATAGATAGATAGATAGATAGATAGATAGATAGATAGATAGATAGATAGATAGATAGATAGATAGATAGATAGATAGATAGATAGATAGATAGATAGATAGATAGATAGATAGATAGATAGATAGATAGATACGCTCAAAGTAGCAGAAGTTCGCTAAGAAATGCTTCGAATTTAAAAAAAAAACGCCAGGCCTGCGCTGAAACCGCAGCACATTCACAGCGAAAGTTGGAAGAGCGGCGTTTCTGGAGCCCGTTGTAAGCTCTCTTGGGGCTACAATACAAGTACACTAGAAAGGTGCCCACTACGCCATAAATAACAATATTTGTGAAGTTGGGGAACACCTACTAAGCCATTACTCGTCATTCTGCGGAGAAGCGAGGCACCAGCTACACGTCTGTAAGGCATTATGTGAATTTTGTTGACGCGACGACTGATGACGATGAAGAATTGTGGTTTAGCCCTTTGTAATGGTTTGGAAGCTTTAAACGGCCCACCAGTTATGTAATTTGCATTGGGTGACGCCCGGTCGCTATTTCCCTCACCCGTCATGCTGTATAACATACGTTGACGTGGGAGAGAGACGTGGGGGGCGGCGAAGAACTTTACTGAGACTCCGAGGAAATGGATCATGCACTTATGGGCTTCCTTAGCAACCAATACAAATGCACTTGCGAGGAACCCACTACGCTATAAATCATTGTAATTTTACTGAGGCCCCGAGGAAATGGATCATGCGCTTATGGGCTTCCTTGGCAACCAATACAAATGCACTTGCGAGGAACGCACTACGCTCTAAGTCATTGTAATTTTACTGAGACCCTGAGGAAAAGGATCATGCGCTTGTGGGCTTCCTTGGCAACCAATACAAGTGCACTTGCGAGGAACCCACTACGCTATAAATCATTGTAATTTTTGAGTAGGGCAGCAGGCGCTGTGCCATTTTTCGTCATTCTACGGAGAGCCGTGGTACCTGCTAAACGCACGTAAGGCATTATGCGTACTTAGAATTCGCGTTGTGCGACGCTTGGTGCTTATTTTACTCTTCTACCACGCTATATTACATATGCTAATGTGGTTCCTTCCCGAGATGAAGCCTGTGTAGGACCTTTTTGCAAAGCAGTTTCAAGCACCGGCATGGCTCAGAGGTTCAATACTGGGCTCCCACGCAGAGGACCCAGGTTCGAACCTCGTTCCATCGTGTAATTGTTTTCTTATTTCGTTTTTTTTCTTATTGCGAGCGATACTGGTTACGGACACCGGCGGCGGCGGCGGCGGACAACTACGGCGCCAAAAACGGCCGGTGAAATGATCTCATGACAGCTTTCGCTGTAAAACACCACTGCACAACACAAGGCAACAGCTGGGCAACCGGAACCGGAGCGGCATTACGCGAGTAAACACGGTACATTTGACGGCACATACGTAGTTAATACGTTCATAGAACTCTATGGAACTGTCGGCGAAAATAAGCTAACGAAACGGCCACGAGAGCACGAAGACGCAGGCAAGCGCATGACTTATGCCATGAGGAATGTATGGCTCGACATTGCTCCATTACATGTCATTGATGTTGCTCATACGTGACACGCTAAGACCTGACGTGACCCGACATCCTCGTTCGGCATACACACCGATTGCGGAATACATTCACTCAGCAGAACAACCGGAATCGCAACAACACGGAGCCATGTAAGCACGTCGAACATGACATGTACACCACGAGTTGCATTTTAAAACCTTCCATTTATGTTCGACATGCGGGCCCGCCATTCAATTCAAATTTTGGTGTACATAGAGCTAGCGAAATGGCCGCGAGCGCGTCGTGAGCGTGCCACATGACATGCACATCATGTTTTAACACGAAAGTGTTTTATGCCGGGGTCCACCAAGTACATCCGTCACGGATATGACGTTGATAAAATGGACGCCAACGGGTGAGAAAGAAAAAAACCAAGAAAAAGATCCCCCGCTGGTAATCAAACACACGACCTTGCAGCCGCGACGGCAAGCGCCCGACGCCCTACCGACAATGCTAACTCGGCAGTGCTGGACACGGCGCGAACGCGCCTTATGTCTTTCATACATTCTCTGTCGCATGGTGCTCTTTCTTGGTGCTGTAGGTAGGCGGGGCGGAGCGGGGAGGAGTGGGGCTGTGCCGCCGTCTGTTAGAGGGGAAAAGAAGTAATGCTTCACGATCGACACTTAATAGCGCTTACTCCGAGATTGCGCGCGTTATCGGAGGTCATGGTTAAAACGTCTCGATACCAGCGAGGTACACTGGCTGCGCTGGCGTCGCCGGCACCCTTGACGCAGTTCGTTCTTTGACTTTCGCTTCGTGTTAGCGTGCTTCGGCTCATCGGAGTGGTGCAGCTTCCACATGCACCAAAGGGATTTCTCCGCCGCCGACTGCTTCGATTGCGAGAGCACGGACTAACAAAACTGCTGCAATACGCGTTGCAGAAAGGACGCGATTGCGACGGGCGAATGTAGTGCCTTGGTGGAGCGAGACCAGAGCCTGCGAGACAGACGTCAGCGGGACGCACGCATTTGCGGCTCAGGCTACGAACCTCTACCTCCCGTGTTGCTGAAGCGCAGTGTGTGGTAGTGTATGCATGAGTGCAGACGTCAGTCACCCATTGCTAGAAAGCGCACACTGTGCCGTTTCTCTCCTTAATTGACGACGCTTTGAAGAAGTGCATACCGGGTACCAGTGTTGATTATGAGATTGTTGATATCATCCTTACACGGTATTCACGATTTGCTGTGTCCAAATATATGTTCACAACGTCAGCTACCACAACGGTTTAATCATGATCATGGGCGTTAGTCGTCGCAACAGAGACATGCCGTCAACATGGGTTCATTAACGTCAAACGGTGCTATAGCGGCCAAACACGAATAGACATTGTGCAAGCTCTCACATATCACTACACAATAAGCACTACTTCTGTGAAGACACGTTTCACTTTCGTGTTATACCGATTCCTATGACGGAGGGATCAGCCATGTTTTTTCGTGTTACCACCTGGCATATATGTTCGTCATACAGTCACGTCACGCAATGCCAGTTCTGGTGCATGTAAGCTAGCAAAACGGCCGCGAGCGCACCATGATTGTGGCATGTAAATCATGACCTACATGACATGCATGTCGTGATTGTCATGTTACCACCTGTCATTAATGTTCGTCATACACTCACGTCACGCAACACCAGTTTTCGTGCATGTCAAGCTAGAAAAACGGTCGCGAGCGCACCTTGATTGTGGCATGTAAATAATGCTCTACATGGCATGCATGTCATGATTGTCATGTTACCAACTCTGATTTACGTTCATCACACAGTCTCATCGCGCAGTACCAATTTTGGTGCATATAAAGCCAGCGAAAAGGCCGCGAGGGCACCATGAGCGCGGCATGTAAATCATGTCTCAAATGACTAGCATGTCATGATTTTCACCTCTGATTTACGTTCTTCATACAGTCACATCGCGCAATACAAATTTTGGTGTATATCAGTCTTGCGAAACAGCCGCGACGCACCATGAGCGTGGCATGTAAATCATGTCGTACATGACTTGTACGTCATGACTTTCTTGTTACCACCTGTTATTCATGTTCTTCATACAGGAACATTGTGCAGTACAAGTTTTGGTGTATATCAATCGAGTGAAACGGCCGCGAGTGCGCCATGAGCGATTGTGGCATGTAAATAATGCCCTACATGAGATGCATGTCATGATTGTCATGTTACCACCTCTGATTTACGTTCATCACACAGTCTCGTCGCGCAGTGCCAATATTGATGTATATCAAGCGACCGAAACGGCCGCGAGGGCACCATGAGCGCAGCATGTAAATCATGTCTCACATGACTTGCATACTTAATACTTTAATACTTTATTAACATTTGGCACAGTAACAATGTGATACAAAATTGGCCTGCCGAAGCCTCATTGGGCTTGAAGGGCAGAGCCGGCAGACAGCAGACAACAGGTATTCATTTGTCTATAGGACTACTTAAATGCAGACACCTTTTTTTTTTTATCTTTTCGCGCATACATACAAACAATAGACGCGCATGTACAGCAGTGCACGAAGAAATGAAACTAATGGTAATACATATAACGTCACCTAGCCTTACATGAGTTGACCATTCGTACATGCCATGGCAAACATACAATAATAGAAGACCATCAGATTTTCGGTGATGTAAAGAAAAAAAAAAGCGGGAAAACCATGAAAAAACGAAAGAACACATGATAAAGCAATGTAACATCATTCAAACCTGTAGAGAAAAAAAAAAGAAAAAAAATGTCATGATTTTCACCTCTTATTTACGTCCATCATACAGTATCGGCGCGCAATACCAATTTCGGCGTATATTGCCACGTGCGTTTCTTATTGTCACTTTTGCTGTATTCGGCTTTCGCCCACATAGACTGTCAGCAACGCTCAGCGCAAACCGCACCTTATTATTCGAGAAGCTTCGCGATTTGAAGTTTTGAAGGGCTTGATAGTTTTCTCGTGTGTTTTTCTACGAGCGGAAATGACATCGGGCTTTAGGGCTGACATTAACATTAGGGCTTTCTACGAGCGGAATCTCCTTTAAGATGAGCTTACGCTCGCTTTTGAACCGGGATGCCAGTGAATGTTTTAAGAAAAGGCCTACTGTAACGACGTTAGCGTTAGCTTTTGCCACCGCACCGTACCCAAGTTGCACCATTGGCCTGTGTCGCGTTCTATGTATTCGTCCTGTCGAATTATTCGAAACTTCGAATACTAGCTATTCGAAAGTCGAATCGAATTATTCGATTAGGTTCGATTCGAATTCGATTCGATTCGAATTCGAAATTCGATTCAATATTCAAATTCAACATTCGATTCGAAATTCGATTCGAACTCGAAACTCGAATATTGGCACGCCCCTAGTTTTTAAGCATCAGGACGATGCTTATTCAAAGGGGGCATTGCCACGTGCGTTTCTTATTATCACTTTTGCTGTATTCGGTTTTCGCCCACATAGACTGTCAGCAACGCTCAGCGCAAACCGCGCCTCATTATTCGAGAAGCTTCGCGATTGTTGTAGATCGTTTTGTTCAGATTGCGCGCAGGCCGCGAACAGCCTAGATTATTTCAGAGCTTGCGCGACCACCAGTGATAAGACGTCACATGTATAAATGCCGACGCACTTCACCACTTGTCAGTTGATCGACAGCCGACGCTCTGTTCGCCGCTGTCAGCAACGCTCAGCGCAAACCGCGCCTCATTGTTCGAGAAGCTTCGCGATTGTTGTAGATCGTTTTGTTCAGATTGCGCGCAGGCCGCGAACAGCCTAGATTATTTCAGAGCTTGCGCGACCACCAGTGATATTCGACGTCACATGTATAAATGCCGACGCACTTCACCACTTGTCAGTTGATCGACAGCCGACGCTCTGTTCGCCGCTGTCAGTGCATACCGTGTGTATTGCTGTAAATTAACTTTCTGTTTCTCGGCCACAAGTTCGGCCAAATAAAGAGTTTCATCTTGGACACGTCGCCTGTGGTCTTCGTAGACGTTACGACCCCGTGACAATATAAGGCCAGCGATACGGCCACGAGGGCACCATGAGCATAGCACGTAAATCATCTGTCACATGACTTCCAACATGATTTTCACGTTACCACCACTGATTTACGTTCGTCATGCAGTCGCGTCGCGCAATACCACGCAGTACCACTTTTGGTGTATATCAAGAGAGCGAAACGGTCGCGAGGGCAGCATGAGTGCGGCATGTAAATCATGTCTCACATGTCTCGCATGTCATGATTTTCACCTCTTATTTACGTTCATCGTACAGTATCGGCGCGCAATACCAATTTTGGGGTATATAATGCCAGCGATACGGCCGCGAGTGTGCCATGAGTGTGGCATGTAAATCATGTCGTACATGACATGCAATATATCATGATTTTCATGTTAGCACGTGTCAGTTATGTTCGCCATACAGAAATGTCTCGTCGTACTAGTTTTGGTATATATCCATTCATCGAAACGGCCGCGAGCGCCCCGAGACCATGTCATGTAAAGCATGCTGCACATGACATGCTTGTCGTGATTTGCATGTTAGGACCGGTCATTATGTTCGTCACGAACTCTTGTCACGCTATACCAATTTTCGTATATATGAAATTAACGGAACGGGCGCCAGAGCCGCAAGGCCGCGGAATGTAAATCATGCTGTTCATGACATACTTGTCAGGATTTTTATGTTATGACCTGTCATTTATGTTCGTAATGCGGTCATGTTATGTCACACCAATTTTGGTGTACATCCCATTAACGAAACGGCCAGGAGAGCCCAAAGTCGTAGACGGCTAGATAGATAGATAGACAGATAGATACGCTAAAAGTCGCGGAAGTTCGCTAAGAAATATGCGTCGCATTTAAAACGAAAACGTCTAAGAAACAACCAAGTTTATTCAAGGCCTCGTGTCAATTCTTCAGCATCGTGCGTACACATAAATTAAACAGCTTTGTTGAATACAGAGGATAGGATGGCTTCCCTGCATTATAGGGGAGACAATGAAAAGTGAAATGTTTTATCCGAATGGATGCTGTCCAGCCGTCGTCAGGAAGTGCAACAGCACCACCGACAGCTGCTGAGAGCGTGTTCGTAGCTACAAGATGTTGAAGACGTTTCTCAGGAGGCGCAACGCTCTCATTCATCGATTTCCTGAAAAAGTCATTGCAGAAGCATTCATTATTTCCGACAGAACTGTTCGTGCACTTGCAGCTACATCACATGGCGTCTGTAAGAAATGCCTCATGCGTAAAAATCAGACGAAAACTGCTCTATCACAAAACCTGTCATAGTGCAATGGAACAGTTCAGAATGTGTTATGATGTTCAAAAAGCCCGTTCTCGAGTTTAACGTTTCACGCTGTCACAGCGACACGCTAGTGGGCCCACTTATTTGTCAATAAAGCTTGCTCTTCATTTAGGAAAGAGAAAAAATTAAATGATTCCTAGCGTCGCCACAAACCAGCGAAATCGCCGATGCCGTCGCCGACTGCCTGTGTTAGCGGTGCTAAGCCTTTAGCCAGACTTACTATTTTAACAGCCAATCTTCTCAAATCACTTCTTTACCTTGCACTAGAACATATTGTACAGAGTTTACGTGAATTTTCTTTTGAAAAGTCGCGAAAATTTCCGATAAGCAACGCTTATTTGGGCAGCACTGAAAAAAAAACTATTTTTGAACAGCTGTACTTACTACAGCTAATGTTGAGCCTTCACCGAGGTTACCATGTTTCGATGGCCCAGCCATCATGCTTGTAATTCTATAGCAGGCGGGGCAGCACTGACGACGCTGTATAGTGCGAGCTCATCAATCATACGTGTTTTGTTTGCGCAGAACGTGAATGTTAAACAATCGGTGATGTTACATATCAACTGCACACAGGTAAAATCACGCAGAGTGATGGCAGCCTTGTTTACACTCACCTCTCAGGCGATGCCCCAATCGGCGCGTAGCATGTCGATAGCGTAGCACTTCATTCCAGTAGCGGATCACGTTTACCACAGCGCGATGATGATTCAGTGCACCACAAGTAACAGCAATCGCAACCACGAAACGAGAACACATCCACAACACACCGCAAAACCGCCGAGTGCTAGCTTGCCGCGCATACGACCAGAACACCACGCCGCGCATTGATACAGCTTGGGAGCGAGCACTTTTTTTTTGTGAGAGCTTTTTCATATTTGTTTATTATTATGCCATATAAACGATATTACTTTACATCTGCCGCAGTTGACAAGACCGTTTACACTTGAGTAAACTATTGACAGTTGATTTATTTAGCGGACTCTGAATGCGCGCATGCTGACCATTCGTTCGATGCCGCCACTGCGCCGGAAAGTTCCGTGGGAGTAAACGTTGCTCCCTATGGTCCAACAGTTCCTCCGTCACTTTGCACACGGCACCCTCGTCTTGCAGTTAATCCCTCCGCGGACTAACTATCTGTTGCGGGGACGAAATGCAGCACTTACTCCCGTTACGCACCTTTGCGGCTTAGAGTGTACTGCAGAAGCTGAAGCGCAATTGTACAACTAACAATAGTACTAATGAAAGACCGAAAACCGTAGCTGTTCCTTATATCCATCGCATTTCCTATAATTTGAAAAAAAGTTATTTCGAAGTACCACTGATGTAGCCGGGGGTCTGCCCATAGGACCGGGGAGCAGCCTGGCCTCAGGAAGAAGTAGAGCTCAGGAGCCGGAGCTGATAACAGGAACGTTTATTTTACATGTCGTTTTGGTAGCGTATCGTAGTATCGTCTAGCGACGCTGCGTCGCGTCGACGTAGCCTCGACGTGGCCTGTCGAAGCCTCCTAGAGTAGCCTCGTCGTAGCATCGTCGTAGCATACATGGAGCGTCCCGACGCTCGCGTTATAAAGCCTGGACCTTCTTATGATTCCTTGCTGGAGGAAACAATCAAGTCCAGGACAGTCCAATCAAACACGTTGTCTTCATCTCCGCCCACTAAGTAAGCACCGCCTCCTTCGCACTCCGGGAAAGAGAGAAGCGGTGCACCTGGACGACCGACGGTCCCGGGAGGCGAACAAGACACAACAGACACTATACTATAAACTTACGACCTGCTCATCGGCGCTCCCCCTACGGCGGCGCGCGGCCCTGAAAGCTTGCGGATAGGGACCGAAAGTGCCGCCAGGTGCCGCCAGCACTTACCCCCATAGCAGACGATGCGGCGGCTTCGTTTACATTGAGCGCACGCTGGTCTTGGTTAAAAAACTTTGAGCGCGCAAAATGACGTAGGACCAGAAGAAACACAAACCACAAGCGCTCACTCGCAACTGAATTTTATTAGACGGAAGAACGTACATTTATACATACATCGCATCGCGCATGTCACAAGGAGTTACAGGCCTACAACCCAAGGAACGTGTTCAGTGTCTGTTGATAAAATTGAATTCTTTGTCATGTAAAGATAGGGATGGTTGGCTAACACATATCGCCGCATTCTTTGTAATGTGATAGGCCTCCGAAATTTCACGCGTGATCTGCTGAGGGTGACGAAACAAAATAATGGTGCTTTCGAACAATGGCTTGCATTTACATGTTTGACAGTGGGAGGCAAGATGAGATGAAGGCGTGCCATTCAATGAATTTTTGTGTTCTCGAAGTCGGGTGTTCATACATCGACCGGTCTGGCCGATGTACACGCAACCACACGAAAAAGGGATTTGGTATACCACACCTATACGGCAACTTACAAAGGCGTTTATGTGCTTTTGACTACATTTTCCACTCGTCACTACAGTGCCCTGCGCCTTTCTGTGCACGATGGGGCAGATGCGCCCAAGCTTCTGCGGTGCAGAAAAAATTACGTTCACGCCATACCTCTTCCCAACGCTTTTTAGTCCATGCGATGTCTGGTGCATATACGGAATAACCGCCCTATTCCTGGTTTTTTCTTCTTTAGTTTTAGGAGTAGGGGGATCATGTCTCTGTTTAACTATGCGTATGAGCTTTTCGCACACCGAAGTGATGAGGTGTGTTGGATACCCTGCCGCTTTGAGGCGATCATATTGCACCCGAAAGGCGTCGTTAATCACATGCAGGCAGCTTTTGTCAAGTGCCGCGCGTAAGCAGGATGATACAATTCCACGCTTCACAATCTTTGAATGCGCTGAAGCGAAACTCAAGATCGGTTTTGCGGACCGAGGGCATACTGCCAGCACACGTGCTCCGCCTTGAAACTTAACTTCACGTCTAGAAACTGCAAGCAGTCATCACGTGGCATCTCACAAGTGAAATCGATTCCCATCCCCTCTTCTTTAAAAATATTCAAAAATTCCTCCCTGCTTTGTGGCGCTCGGGATTTGTCAATAAGAATCAGGTAATCATCTACATATCTGAATATCTTAATGCCTCTCCGCAATTTAGTGTCAACTGCCTTATCTACTTCACTAAGAAAACACCTTATCTACTTCACACTAAATTGCGGAGAGGCATTAAGATATTCAGATATGTAGATGATTACCTGATTCTTATTGACAATTCCCGAGCGGCACAAAGCAGGGAGGAAATTTTGAATATTTTTAAAGAAGAGGGGATGGGAATCGATTTCACTTGTGAGATGCCACGTGATGACTGCTTGCAGTTTCTAGGCGTGAAGTTAAGTTTCAAGGCGGAGCACGTGTGTTGGCAGTATTGCCCTCGGTCCTAAAAACCGATCTTGAATTTCGCTTCAGCGCATTCAAAGATTGTGAAGCGTGGAATTGTATCATCCTGCTTACGCGCGGCACTTGACAAAAGCTGCGTGCATGTGATTAACGACGCCTTTCGGGTGCAATATGATCGCCTCAAAGCGGCAGGGTATCCAACACACCTCATCACTTCGGTGTGCGAAAAGCTCATACGCATAGTTAAACAGAGACATGATCCCCCTACTCCTAAAACTAAAGAAGAAAAAACCAGGAATAGGGCGGTTATTCCGTATATACACCAGACATCGCATGGACTAAAAAACGTTGGGAAGAGGTATGGCGTGAACGTAATTTTTTCTGCACCGCAGAAGCTTGGGCGCATCTGCCCGATCGTGCACAGAAAGGCGCAGGGCACTGTAGTGACGTGTGGAAAATGTAGTCAAAAGCACATAAACGCCTTTGTAAGTTGCCGTATAGGTGTGGTATACCAAATCCCTTTTTCGTGTGGTTGCGTGTACATCGGCCAGACCGGTCGATGTATCAACACCCGACTTCGAGAACACAAAAATTCATTGAATGGCACGCCTTCATCTCATCTTGCCTCCCACTGTCAAACATGTAAATGCAAGCCATTGTTCGAAAGCACCATTATTTTGTTTCGTCACCCTCAGCAGATCACGCGTGAAATTTCGGAGGCCTATCACATTACAAAGAATGCGGCGATATGGGTTAGCCAACCATCCCTATCTTTACATGACAAAGAATTCAATTTTATCAACAGACACTGAACACGTTCCTTGGGTTGTAGGCCTGTAACTCCTTGTGACATGCGCGATGCGATGTATGTATAAATGTACGTTCTTCCGTCTAATAAAATTCAGTTGCGAGTGAGCGCTTGTGGTTTGTGTTTCTTCTGGTCCTACGTCCTTTTGCGCGCTCAAAGTTTTTTAATCATGCGTTACCAACTAGCCCACCTAGCCATTTTGTTACAAAGCTGGTCTTGGGTTCCTGGCGCGCTAGTGAGCGCGTAATTGTCGTCTTTTTTCGAGTTTCTAGCGTCTAGACTGACTGATTCACAGAGTTTTACTGTCTCAAGGCAACACTCTGGCTATGCGAAGCACCGTACGTGGAGGGCTCCTGAATAATGTTGACCACCTGACCCAAAATCTAAGCGCGCGAAGGCCTTTGCATTATGAATCCGTCTACGTGCGAGCAGCGGGAACGTGTAGGCGACAAAAAAATCAAACATAATATGCAAAGAAGGGCCTGCAGAATGCAGTCCTTATATTCCTGGCGTTATTTCGTGCAATGGTGCCCTACCTTATCGTTCTCTATAGACCGGATGGATGGATGGATGCTATGAGCGTCCCCTTTATAACGGGGCGGTGACATGTCTGCCACCAGGCTCGAAGGATAAAAAAAGAAAAAAAAGAAAAAAAACTTCCTTGTTTCATGTTGTCCTAATGCCTTATCTACATTGATTAAATCTATGTTATTATAACAAAAAATATAAATTCACAGTCCATCTCTCTGCCTCTTAAGGCAGAATAACCTTTTTTCCCCCAATTATTTATTTTTGTACTTTATCTCTACTTTTCTGCCACCAATACTCTAACCGTCTCTTACTTATTTCTATCGCGGGCGTGTTCAGCTTTCCATTGTTGTCCCTAAAACCCAAGGCTTCATGTAGACTCGTGCCCACACGTATACCTGGGTGAATATCACCACATTCAATCAGTACATGTTCCATCGTTTCCTTAGTTCCCCCGCAGCATGTACATAGTTCTTCTTCGTTACTGAATCTCGCTTTATAACTACGCGTTCTCAGGCAGCCCGACCTTGCTTCAAACAGTAAAGCGCTTCCCCTTGAATTATCATAAAACCTTTCCCTCCTTATTTCGTTTTTTCCTTTTCGGTAGTTACTCAGAGCCGGCTTCTTTTCCATCGCTGTCATCCAATAAGTCTTCTCCGCCTCTCTGACCTTCCGCTTAATGCTCCTTGTTGTCATATCGCCCGCACTGCCAGCCGTATATTTACTGGTGAGTCTCCTAGTTCTTTTTCTCCACTGCGTGTCAACGCTTTTTCTATACAAATACCTGAAAACCTTCTGTGCCCATCTACTCTTCTTCATTTTCCTCAGCCTCTCTTCGAATCTCATTTTGCTCTGCGCTTCCCTCACTTCAAAGCCTGTCCATCCCATATCACCCTTCACCGCCTCATTTGTCGTCTTCCCGTGAGCGCCCAAGGCGAGGCGGCCCACCGTCCTTTGATTTACATCCATTCCTGATTGCACCTCTGACTTCATGCACACCACTGAGTTCCCAAATGTAAGCCCCGGAACCATCACACCCTTCCACAGCCCTCGAAGCACCTCGTACCTATTGTATCCCCATAAAGCTCTGTGCTTCATAATTGCAGCATTCCTCTTTCCTTTTGCTACCGATGCTTTCTCTTGTACCTCCATATATCTATCCCCCTCATTTACCCATACTCCGAGGTACTTGTACTTGCTTACCCTCGGTATTTTTTGGCCCTGTATTAAGACCGTATGGTCTCCGTGATCATTGAATATCATCAATCCACATTTTGTTGCACTAAATCCTAGTCCTAGAGCCTCACACTCCCTTCCGCATATATCTGCCAGTCGCTGTATATCATCTTGACTGTCCGCAAATAAGACAATATCATCAGCATAAAATAGACCTGGAAGCTTCTGCTCAACCATCGCTCCGACCTGTTTGTGTGACAAATTAAATCCAATGTTGCTACCTTCTAGCGCTTTTTCCATCCTCGCCATGTACAGCATGAATAACAGCGGAGACAAAGGGCATCCCTGTCTCAGCCCCTTGCTAATTTCAACGCTGTCCTTGCTACTTATTCCTTCCCATTCTATACAAACTGTATTTTCTCGGTATATTTCTCTCAAAAGCTGTACACAGTCGTCACCTATGCCCACTTCCTTCAATATATCCCACAAAATTTCCTGATTAACGTTGTCATAAGCCCCGGTGATATCTAGATAAGCTACGTATAAGGGCCTGTTTTCTATTTTAGATATTTCTATACACTGGGTAAGAACAAACAGATTATCGTCTAACCGCCTGTCGATTCGAAATCCATTCTGAAGTTCTCCCAAAATATCATTTTGTTCTACCCACGCTTCTATTTTTAATTTTACTGCCTGCATCGCCAACCTGTATAGCACCGATGTAATTGTTAGGGGTCTATACGAGCGAATGTTGTCTTTTTCTCCCTTGCCTTTATAGATTAGGTTCATTCTACTTTTTCGCCAACTGTCTGGTATTTCCCTCTCCTGTAAGCACTTTTCTACGGCTTTCAGCAGTGCTTCTTTAGTGTTATGTCCGAGTTCGTTAATGAGGCTGACGGGAACCCCATCTAAGCCCGGAGTAGTGCGCTTAGGAATTTTTCCTTCGGCCTTCTTCCAATTGAAATTCTCTAGTACTACATCTTCGTCGGTTGCTCTCCTTTGCGTACTTTTACTCCCGGGGGGAATCCCCTGGGGGACCTTTTTAAACGAATCGGCTGTTATCTTTCGAATGTAACCTAGCGCTTCATATCCTTCGAATTTATTTCCTCCTTCATCTACCATATGTTGTTGCATTGTGACAGACTTCCTACCCAGCGCTTTTAGGTGGCTCCAAAATATCCTAGGCGCGGCCTTCTTCTTTTCGCGAATCTCTGTCATCCAGCGTTCACTTTCACCTTTAATTTTTGCCTCGACTAATTTCTGCACAATGGATTTTTGCTCTAAATATATTTCCCATATTTGGTTAACTTCGTCCTGTGGCGGCTTCTCCTTTTTTGCCTGTCTGTGCTCCCGTGATGCCTGACGTCGCATCTCGATCGCTTCCCGGATTTCTTTGTTCCACCAACTTTTTGGCTTTTTCTTTCCTTTCCAACAAATAGTTTTCTTCTCTATTTCCATTTCTTTCGTGATTACATGTAGCAGCTCACTATACTTCCAGTCTTTGCCTGGTAGTTCGTCTACTTTTTCCTCGACTCTTGCGGCTATATTTGTTATTTGTTTGTCATTTAGATACGAGCTGCCACACTTTGATTCTATGTTCCTATTTTCAGTTTTATATCCCATTTGTAATATTATGCGTTTATGATCACTACCCAAGCTGTTAATGCCTTCTTCGTCTATTCTCATGTCTCTAAGTTTGTCATATATTCCTTCTGTCATGAGACAGTAATCAATGCTCGATTGCCTGTTTCCGACTTCCCACGTGATCTGCCCCTCACACTTAGGCCCCACGTTAACTATCTCAAGACTATGTTGCTCGCAGAGATCTAGCAATAACTTGCCATTGGTGTCTGAATATCCGTCAAGGTCATGAATGTGAGCGTTCAAGTCCCCTAGAAGGATTATTTCGGCATCATGACCAAATTCTTTAATATCGGTGCTTGTGCATTTCACTATCTCCAGATTCTTTTCTCTGCAGTTATTCCCCGTCCACAAGTAAGCTACACCTAGCCACGTTTTCTTTCCACCTACTGTGCCCGAAACCCATATGTGCTCTGAACACGTTTGTTTCACTCTCTCCCATTTTGTTCTGCTATGAATTAGCATTCCAACCCCCCCCACCTCTCCTTTCTGATGTGATCCTGTTACATCCTTCCCAAACATAATTTTCAATATGTGGTGGCTCTTCCAAGTCTCTAATACCCGTGACACACGGGCATGTTTGAAAGGCCATTGAGCCGATGGCCATCGAAACGCTACAACTCCATCGAAATCGATGGAGTTCTCGCGTTGCCACACGACGGTTTTCAACGGCCGTTGACTGATTCAGGTGTTTCTCGCAAACAGTTTGTGGCGCTGCTAATCTTATTTTCGTTTTCATGTCGTCGTAAGTGGACTAAAATAAATCCACTTAAAAACACACATTTGTGCGTTGTCTTGTTCTGAAATATAAAAAAAAATGTTTATACATAATTTTAAGTGCATTATTAGTTATAAGCAGAGTTGGTTGTAAGTTTGTTGAACAGCGAAACTGTGGCTACGTTATAACCGCTTTACCCGTCCGGCCGCTTCTCCGGGTTTGCGAAGTTTACCACGTAGTTTTGCCTGGTTTTGCGGTTGCGTGTATTTATTTCGTTTCATTGGTTTCATTACGTGCCTGTTCCGCCATCATGAGTGACCGTGAAACAGATGACAAGGCCGCTATGGTGTTCTACGCGGCTGCGGGATCGAAGCGGCAAAAGAGGAAGCCGACGCCATCGAGAATGAGCTGTTGCTCGTGAACAATTTGCTGACGACTATGGATGCGGTGACAAAACGAAGCGTGAAATCACTCAAATACTTTAGTAAATAAGTTACAACGCCCATGCACACTACTTTTAATGCATACTCGTTAAATTTTTCCTTTTCTAATCATGATTACGAGCACACTGGGCGCGGTGACGCTGTTTCCGCTTCCGCCGCTCGATGGCCGTCGAAGTTTCAATGGAGTTGTGGAGTGCTCCGTCGACTCGATGGGCCACTGACTCAATGGCCTTCGAAACTGCCCGTGTGGCAGCGCGTGCATCCCCGTTGAGTCAGTGGACCATCGGTTCAATGGCCTTCGAAACGCCCGTGTGACACGGGTATAAGGTGTGTTTCTGTAACCGCATAAACACCTATCTGTTCCTTGTTTAACTGTCTCTCAATCTCTAACCATTTTGCCTTTTTTCTGCCACCCTGCATGTTAATGTAACTAATTGCAACACGCGCCTTCTCCCTTCTTTTACCTTTTCTCTGTTTTTTCGCTATACTACCTGTCAAAGAGTCCCCCTGGTTGTTTTCCTCATTACAAGCTACCTTGGGCACCGAAGGGCCCGCGTGCCCCCCAAAAAAGCTACTGCGCGTCTTGCAAGACGCCAACCCACCTCATGGCCAAGCCTCCTATCGAAGTGTATTCCGTCTCTTCGAAAACCACCCCACCTGTGCACCTCTCTGTTTATTTCCACTACCTCGATGCCTTTCTCTCGACTAATTCGCCATATCTCTTTGTTTGCGACGACAACCGCTCTTTGCAAGCTGATATTTCGCACTGGTACTTCCGGTATTGTGCATACCACTATCTGCACCTGAGGGGAAATGGCGCGCATGTCATCGACCCCTTTCGACAATGTGGTCGCTAGTTCGGCTGATTCTTTACTCAAGACGTCGTTTAGACCTCCCGCGATTATCACGAGGTTACGTCCATTAGACTTAGTTGCGAGTTCTGCGCTAGCTTGTCTCATCACTGATGCCAGCCTATGTCCCGGGAACTTCCCTATTAAAACTCGTTTGTCGCCTCTCACCCTTTCCTCGATTGCTTCTGCGCATGTAGCTAAATTCGAGTCCCCGGCGATTATCACGTGATCCGACTTTTCTGCTGGACTCTCCCGCACCTGGCCACTGTCCCCGTTACTAGCGCGTGCCACTGCTGTTGTTTTGTCCCCTCCCGTTCCCAAGACTACTTCGCGGAAAGTGGGTCCTGTGACCCTTGCACCTGTCTTTTCCAAACCTGTTTCCCCCTTCGCGCCTACCACTGTCGGGGTCGATGCCCCATTGTTGCCGCTGTCGCTTGCTACCTTTGCTGGCATGGCTACCTTTGCTAATCCCTCCTCGGCTGACTTAAGCCTTTCCGCCATAGCCATCGTTTTTTCCCGCTCTGTCGCTACCGCTTTCTCCAGCTCGGAGATTCTCACCATGAGCTCATTCTGGGCGGCCATCATTATTTCCATTTTCGCCTCTAACTCGCATTGCTTACACTTGGCGTCAGCTGTCTCTGTCGTCTCATCCTCACAAACCTCTATTTTCCGCCCCATTCCGCATCCTGCACACTTTACGGTCTTTTTGACCATGGCTATAGATCGTTCACACGGTGGATTAGATACACTTAAAGCCAAATGATATCACAAAACTCCGCAAGTACGTTACACGTCAAAGCACCTGTGCACCTTTCAGCCACGTGGTGGCCGAACAAACAAATATTAAAAAAAAAACACCCGAGGCGACTGTCACACCACTTTGTACCAACAGTACAAAGTTGTAAGCTCTATTAAGCTGCAATCTAGTGGATTAACTAAAAAAACAAGCTCGAATCATGCAAAAAAAGAAAAACACTTATCTGACGCTGTCATTCCGGAGCCCACGAAAAACACGTCCGTCCTCTAGCAGCACCAAACACGAACCGGATGCTATGAGCGTCCCCTTTATAACGGGGCGGTGACATGTCTGCCACCAGGCTCGAAGGATAAAAAAGAAAAAAAAGAAAAAAAACTTCCTTGTTTCATGTTGTCCTAATGCCTTATCTACATTGATTAAATCTATGTTATTATAACAAAAAATATAAATTCACAGTCCATCTCTCTGCCTCTTAAGGCAGAATAACCTTTTTCCCCCAATTATTTATTTTTGTACTTTATCTCTACTTTTCTGCCACCAATACTCTAACCGTCTCTTACTTATTTCTATCGCGGGCGTGTTCAGCTTTCCATTGTTGTCCCTAAAACCCAAGGCTTCATGTAGACTCGTGCCCACACGTATACCTGGGTGAATATCGCCACATTCAATCAGTACATGTTCCATCGTTTCCTTAGTTCCCCCGCAGCATGTACATAGTTCTTCTTCGTTACTGAATCTCGCTTTATAACTACGCGTTCTCAGGCAGCCCGACCTTGCTTCAAACAGTAAAGCGCTTCCCCTTGAATTATCATAAAACCTTTCCCTCCTTATTTCGTTTTTCCTTTTCGGTAGTTACTCAGAGCCGGCTTCTTTTCCATCGCTGTCATCCAATAAGTCTTCTCCGCCTCTCTGACCTTCCGCTTAATGCTCCTTGTTGTCATATCGCCCGCACTGCCAGCCGTATATTTACTGGTGAGCCTCCTAGTTCTTTTTCTCCACTGCGTGTCAACGCTTTTTCTATACAAATACCTGAAAACCTTCTCTGCCCATCTACTCTTCTTCATTTTCCTCAGCCTCTCTTCGAATCTCATTTTGCTCTGCGCTTCCCTCACTTCAAAGCCTGTCCATCCCATATCACCCTTCACCGCCTCATTTGTCGTCTTCCCGTGAGCGCCCAAGGCGAGGCGGCCCACCGTCCTTTGATTTACATCCATTCCTGATTGCACCTCTGACTTCATGCACACCACTGAGTTCCCAAATGTAAGCCCCGGAACCATCACACCCTTCCACAGCCCTCGAAGCACCTCGTACCTATTGTATCCCCATAAAGCTCTGTGCTTCATAATTGCAGCATTCCTCTTTCCCTTTGCTACCGATGCTTTCTCTTGTACCTCCATATATCTATCCCCCTCATTTCCATATATCTATCCCTCATTTCATATCCCTCATTTCTATCCCTCATTTCATATATCTATCCATATATCTATCCCCCTCATTTCCATATATCTATCCCCCTCATACCTGTGCGTGACCGATGGATGGATGGATGCTATGAGCGTCCCCTTTAAAACGGGGCGGTGACATGTCTGCCACCAGGCTCGAAGGGGAAAAAAAAAAAAAAAAAAAAAAAAAAAAGGCTTCCTTGTTTCATGTTGGCCTAATACCTTATCTACATTGATTAAATCTATGTTATTATACCAAAAATATAAATTCACGGTCCATCTCTCTGCCTCTTAAGGCAGAATGACCTTATTTTTCCCCCATTATTTATTTTTGTTCTTTCTCTCTACTTTTCTGCCACCAATACTCTAACCGTCTCTTACTTATTTCTATCGCGGACGTGTTCAGATTTCCATTGTTGTCCCTAAAACCCAAGGCTTCATGTAGACTCGTGCCCACACGTATACCTGGGTGAATATCGCCACATTCAATCAGTACATGTTCCATCGTTTCCTTAGTTCCCCCGCAGCATGTACATTGTTCTTCTTCGTTACTAAATCTCGCTTTATAACTACGCGTTCTAAGGCAGCCCGACCTTGCTTCAAACAGTAAAGCGCTTCCCCTTGAATTATCATAAAACCTTTCCCTCCTTATTTCGTTTTTTCCTTTTCGGTAGTTACTCAGAGCCGGCTTCTTTTCCATCGCTGTCATCCAATAAGTCCTCTCCGCCTCTCTGACCTTCCGCTTAATGCTCCTTGTTGCCATATCGCCCGCACTGCCAGCCGTATATTTACTGGTGAGCCTCCTAGTTCTTTTTCTCCACTGCGTGTCAACGCTTTTTCTATACAAATACCTGAAAACCTTCTCTGCCCATCTACTCTCCTTCATTTTCCTCAGCCTCTCTTCGAATCTCATTTTGCTCTGCGCTTCCCTCACTTCAAAGCCTGTCCATCCCATATCACCCTTTACCGCCTCATTTGTCGTCTTCCCGTGAGCGCCCAACGCGAGGCGGCCCACCGTCCTTTGATTTACATCCATTCCTGATTGCACCTCTGACTTCATGCACACCACTGAGTTCCCAAATGTAAGCCCCGGAACCATCACACCCTTCCACAGCCCTCGAAGCACCTCGTACCTATTGTATCCCCATAAAGCTCTGTGCTTCATAATTGCAGCATTCCTCTTTCCCTTTGCTACCGATGCTTTCTCTTGTACCTCCATATATCTATCCCCCTCATTTACCCATACTCCGAGGTACTTGTACTCGCTTACCCTCGGTATTTTTTGGCCCTGTATTAATACCGTATGGTCTCCGTGATCATTGAATACCATCAATCCACATTTTGTTGCACTAAATCCTAGTCCTAGAGCCTCACACTCCCTTCCGCATATATCTGCCAGTCGCTGTATATCATCTTGACTGTCCGCAAATAAGACAATATCATCAGCATAAAATAGACCTGGAAGCTTCTGCTCAACCATCGCTCCGACCTGTTTGTGTGACAAATTAAATCCAATGTTGCTACCTTCTAGCGCTTTTTCCATCCTCGCCATGTACAGCATGAATAACAGCGGGGACAAAGGGCATCCCTGTCTCAGCCCCTTGCTAATTTCAACGCTGTCCTTGCTACTTATTCCTTCCCATTCTATACAAACTGTATTTCCTCGGTATATTTCCCTCAAAAGCTGTACACAGTCGTCACCTATGTCCACTTCCTTCAATATATCCCACAAAATTTCCTGATTAACGTTGTCATACGCCCCGGTGATACCCTTTTCGAAAAAGGGCGCCCCTAGCGCCGCGCACGCAAACTACAGTCTGCCGCCATTGTGAGGGCACCGCAGCAGACGACGCAGGCTTCGGCAACGTACCTGTGCGTGACATTTCAGCATGTGATGCAGGTTCTTTTTCTGTTTACGACAGCTCTCTAAGACCGAGCTTAGGAGAGCTTCATTAAGGACAAAGCCGTTGGTTTATCGAACAACACACAAAACATTTAATTATACACTGAAATCGAAATATAACTACACAAAAGTAAACGCTTAACAAAAGGTTCACTGCACGCGGTAACATACTCTTAATAACAAACAAAAGGCGAGTTCAAAGACCTAAACTGGACAGTGTAGTTCTGACGGAGCTGAGCAGCGGAGCGGGAAATAATAGGAGTTCAGTCTCACCAAAACGCTTAGGGCTGCCTGATGCAAAACGCAACCGGAACGTGATGGCTCAGGCTCGTTCAGTTGACGCGGGCTGGCTGGTGACGAAGGGGACGCGGTGGCTGCGGTGGCTGCGGCCCGACGCACTGAGATGCCAGGGCAACCTGGCCAGGCAACTCGACGCACAGCTCGGGCCCGTAGCCCAACTGCTGCTGCTACGTTGCCTGCCGGCACTGGAGTCCGAAGGCCTTGGGGTGGAGTTCGGGCACCATGGCTATGGTCTCGCACGGGAACTCGATGGCAGGAGGCCACGGCCGGTTGAAGTCTTGGTGGCTCGGGTCCGAAACCCGACGGCCATCTTCAGCGCCCGGTCCGGTGCCATCATTCCGCTTGTCTCCTTCCCTTCGTACTCTCCGGCCCTTCTTCGACCCAGGCTTTTCCTCGGCCTCGGCTCAACTTGTCCCGTCCTGATTGGCGATGCTGAAGTTTCGTGGTGCCCAACTATTGGCCCCTGGAATCTCCGTGGTGACTTCCTATTGGGCCACTTGTCCGTCGAACCCTTACGCCTCGCGCCCTCGTGAAGGTTTTCATCGTCGTCGTCTTCCTTTCGGCACTGTGCTCATCTACGCGCTCGCACGCCTTGTCTTTCTCTTTATGATGCACACTTTTCAAAGGCGCACAATTCAAACGCGCACTCCACTCATCACAAAGGCCCCTTTTTCGAAAAGTTTTTCGCTTTGAAAAACTGCTGCTCAGTGCGCGGAATACATAAGTGATAGACAGCACACAACATTGCTGTTGTACACTAATCCGTTTTCAATACAGCAAATAAGCACACAACAATAGCACTCACACACTATAAGTCCGTCCATTACAGCACACCGGTCATTACACAGTTCCGCTATTCAGGCCAAAGAAACACCTGATGCAGCATGACCATTCCGAGAAATAGCTTCGTTTAGTTTAAACAAACTTTCACCATAAAGTCAGACCACTGCTCCAAAATCTCTGTACATCCCCTCACATCTGACATCAATATCTCTACATCACATCACATTCAAAGTTAAGAGAAAGTTCACAACAAACTCGGATATTTACAAAACATATAAATCCGTTATCCAAAGTCAGGAACCCAAAACAGCGACCGGTCATTGAACTCGACGCTCAAGTTATAGCGTCCCAAACCAGACAAGTGGCATCACTCAGACGCTCAAGAAACAGCCGTGGCAAAGACGCTGTGAAGCCTGTTTGCTGAAACGCGCGTCTGTACCCCTGCATGAGACCACTTGGACGCTCAGCGGAGTTTCTAGCCGCAGCGTAACGAAGATGGAAATCCAACTGGCGGTGTCGCCTCCACGCGCACCGCGTCAGAAGCGTTCTAGTGAACCCTTCCGGTGAACCAACACTTGGTCTTGCCTTATATGCCGTCCATGCATCCGACATCTTGGAAAAAGTGCTTTCAGCACAACTGGATGTCACAGAAGACGCATGATCTTCCTCACTGCTCAAAATGTTACACTCTGGCAGTTGACCACCACCTTCTAGCTCACCTTCTTTAGATTGAGCGCTGACTTCAGCCCCACTGACCCTCAAACATTGTTCATCCGGCTCGGCCAGATCAATAGATACTGGGGAAAGCACCTCCGACGCTGAACTGCCCGCTTGGACAAGTGCTTCTGCTTTCTCCCCATGCTCTCTCGGAGAGACCGCATCTGCAGTCACCCGATAAGGCGGACACTCTCTCTTTAAGAACGAGTGATTCACATGGTCTTCGACCATGTACGTGGAGCCTGTTACCATCTCCAGTGGTACACAAGGATCCGCGGCCTCCACCTTAAACCTTTCTTCACGGCACTCGCCGTCATCACCCCAGCGATTTTTTTGTGCTCCTTCAATGGAGCTGTTGAGAGGCAATCGTACCTCTTCCTCATATGTGCTTGGCCTCTCAGAGGTTCCAAAGCACCTGTCATTCTGAATGGAACTACCCTGTTCCATGCTTGCGAAGCTATCCTCCGCTTCATCAAGCTCTACACGAATCCTGCTTTCTTGGCCGCCTACCTCACTGCCATCCTCTATCCGAGTTCCTGGCTCTATTGAAAGGCTATGGCGAGGTTCAAGGCTAACCCTGCAGAAATCCGACTTACTCCATGGAAAACTGCTATCCGAGCAACCATCAACCATTTGCCCATAACTCTGGCTCTCAAGGTGCGTCTTCTCATCCATCGCCACTTCGAGTCGGCGCTCAAGTGCTTGCCTCTCCGCTTCGAGTCGCCGCTCAAGTGCTCGCCTCTCCGCTTCGAGCTGTTCCCTTTTAGCCCTAAGCTCCGATTCAAGCTTCTCCTTCTTTGCCTTTCGTTCTGCAGCCCGTTCCTCTCGCTCTCGCGCCATCCGCTCTTCATACCACGCTCTGAACTCTGGTCCTTCGAGACCCATACGTTCGGCCAATTCCAATAATTCCCACGTGCTCGCCATGGTTCACACCATTAAAACATCAAGACGAAAAACAAACGGCTTTGTCCTGTCGCTGCGGACGCCAATTTGTGATGCAGGTTCTTTTTCTGTTTACGACAGCTCTCTAAGACCGAGCTTAGGAGAGCTTCATTAAGGACAAAGCCGTTGGTTTATCGAACAACACACAAAACATTTAATTATACACTGAAATCGAAATATAACTACACAAAAGTAAACGCTTAACAAAAGGTTCACTGCACGCGGTAACATACTCTTAATAACAAACAAAAGGCGAGTTCAAAGACCTAAACTGGACAGTGTAGTTCTGACGGAGCTGAGCAGCGGAGCGGGAAATAATAGGAGTTCAGTCTCACCAAAACGCTTAGGGCTGTCTGATGCAAAACGCAACCGGAACGTGGTGGCTCAGGCTCGTTCAGTTGACGCGGGCTGGCTGGTGACGAAGAAGTAACGGTGGCTGCTGGTCGACGCACTGAGATGCCAGAGCAACCTGGCCTGGCAGCTGGAAGCACAGCTCGGGCCCGTAGCCCAACTGCTGCAGCTACGTTGCCTGCCGGCACTGGAGTCCGCAGGCCTTGGGGTGGAGTTCGGGTACCATGGCTGTGGTGCCCTCGCTCGGGAACGCGACGGCAGGAGGCCACGGCCGGTTGAAGTCCTGGAGGCTCGGGTCCGAAACCCGACGGCCTGTCTTCAGCGCCCGGTCCGGTTCCAACCTTCCGCTTGTCTGGTTCCCTTCGAACTCCCCCCGGAACCCTCTGAGGCCAGGCTTTTTCTGCCCTCGGGCACACTTGTCCACTCCTCATTGGAGACTGCTGGACCTCGGTGTTAGCAAGTAATTGGCCCCTGACCTGATCCGTGTTGGTTTCTGATTGGGCCACTTGTACGTCGAACCCTTTTGCCGCGCGCCCTCGTGAAGGTTTTCATCGTCGTCGTCTTCCTTTCGGCACTGTGCTCATCTACGCGCTCGCACGCCTTGTCTTTCTCTTTATGATGCACACTTTTCAAAGGCGCACAATTCAAACGCGCACTCCACTCATCACACAGCACCGCCTAATCGTGAACAGTCGTCAACGTTTTTCGTAGAGACGGCGTGCTGCAATGGTGCAGACGTGCTGCGTTCCCATGTGCCACCATCGAGGATATCGCGACGAGAACAACGATAAGGTACGCGATAAAACTTGAACAACGAGCGCACGTGCTCTCTCTCCGTACGTCATGTCAAACGGACGTGCGGAAGGGCGCTTTTTTGTAAACGCGCTACAGAAACGACCGTGCTTATTTCACAGCGCCATGTGTAGCCTTGCTTTTACGAATGAATAGTCTTCTACCGAGTGCCTGCATGCGCTGAATTGCGATAGATTGTTTGTGCCGAAATACTGCGAGGGTTCGTAAGGCCAGCCATAAAAATAAAAATGAAGTTGCGTACCGTTAATTTAGTAGCGACAGTACTCGCATATCGTAAGCCACGTGTCAACATTTTTTTAGTACAAACAGGGGCGTAGCAGAAAATTGTATCGGGGAGGGGGGGGGGTGGCACCACCTTGATCACAAGTGGGGGCCGAGCAAGCAGATGTGGTCGAGTGTCATTTTGTGCTCTGTGTGCCATGGCAAAAAAAAATTTCGGGAGGGGGGGGGCACGGGCCCGGTGTGCCCCCTGGCTACGCCACAGCATACAAATATACCCAACCCGTGGCGTCCGGAAAATAATTGCGTGGTGAGGCTTGCGGCAGACAGGATTTTCACAGTGACGTCCTTCCTTTCCTTCGGTGAGAAGTTTGTAGCTTTCGGTGAAAAGTTTGCAGCTTCGGCGAGCGTTTTTTTTTCCCGGTCCGGGCGCGTACGCGAGTTGGCTGTGGTCACGGTCCCGCAACCGCGGAAATCGAGCCAAACTGCTCGTCCAACCCGTTGAAGGGTACAAAATGTTGCTCATTGTGCAGCGGAAGCGCCTCAGAAAGACCAACGGAGAGTACTAAGAGCTCGTTCAAGCACGTAAACGGTGAGATTTCAGCGGGTGACACGAAGAACTAGCCGCCAACACAAACATCACAGCACCCACGCATTTGACGGCTCGCTTTCCATGCCCTCACGATGGCGCTGGCTATCCCACGCTCCTTTGCGAAGCGAAACTGACGAAAAGCCCACCGTCAGGTGGCGTATTTATGAAAAGGGTCTATAGCTGTATGTGCAAAAATAATTCGTCCAAGGGCTCATGGTGGGTTCATCTTAAAGCCGAGTTTCTGCAGGACTACGAAACACTGTATTCGACGCAAGCAGTCTCCCGAATATCAACAAGTATATCAGTTACACATATTTTTTTATCTACTCTCCTGTATTCCTATATTTTAGTTTTACTCAGGGCTGGGCAGAGATACACAGAAAAGTATTCCTAAATACACATATCGAAATACATGTGCTGGGATCCTCAAGCACAGGTTCTGAGATACATATGTTTTTTTTTTTTTTTTGACATAACGGGATATTTCCGAAATGCTTTCGCAAAAAGACGAAAAAAGTATACCAGGATACAGTTACAGGAATACAGATACAAGAATGCAAATACTAGAGTGTACATTTATTCTAGACATCAGATCTGTTTTGCTGAATAGGTTGGTGCGTTAATTGCACTTTAGAACATCAGCTATACTCAAACAGGCTGTAATTTATACAGCATCGGTTAAACCTCAACACAATTAATACTCGTGAAATGGCTTAGAGCCCGAAAAAAAAATTGCGGTGTGACACCTGCCGCGAGAGACAGTATACTTTAATCGGCACTGGATAGCAATAGCTGCTTCCGCAGTTGTGCCGTCAGCGGCGTCGGACGCTTAATTTTTATGAGATGGGCCATTCTGCACGCGTGGGGAACCCTTCGCCGCCCGCACTGTGTCACAGACCGGCGGCGTGCCTTTGCTTGTATTAGGACAAAAAAAGTCTTCCTTTCCCCTTTTGAACACATTGAGTTCAGTTCCGACAAAAAAAGGTAACGATATGTGATACCCGTGTCCTGCACTGTATCGCGATATGATCGATACGTACATGGTACAAGTATATTTCACTACTGAGATAAATACCATTTTGCAAATCCATCTCGATACAGAGATACAGATACTCAAAAGTATCTCTAAAATACTTTGAAATACTCTTGCTGCCTAGCCCTGGTTTTGCTCCTATCATTTTTCGTTCTATTGCAATGCGTGGTTCTTAACTTCTGTATAGTTTCATTGTCACTCTCCAAGTTTCTTCAATGTATGTTAGAACTGGCAAACTGGAATAGTTAATGTACACTCTCCTCTTCTGCGACAGTGGTATTGTCAGCCATGGGTTAAGAATGCACCCATTCTCATTCTTCGGTAAATCTGCTAGACATGAGTAGGCTCTCCGGTATATTTGACCTAGATGTACTCTTCTACAGATTCTCGTATCGAGTTGTTTGTCGCGAACACTCTTTCGCTGAAAATATAGTATTATTTTGTCTTCTGCATATCCATCTTCGTCGCTACTTTAACGCTCAGTTCTCAGTTAAGGTCTGCGATATATTTGTTTTGCAATTCGTCGCTATCATTGCTGAAAGAGCGCTCGACACCCCGTTCTTCAGAAATGACGGCTTTCGTAGTATCTCATACAAATGTATACATAGGAAAATCGGGATGTCGCCTAATGATGCACCGGGAACTCTGCGTACATAGCTGGTACGAGTTAAAAAAAACCATAAACCTTTGAAAACGCAGCAGCGCACCATTGGGGGAATGTACTGCTACCGTCGCCTGTAACGTTGCTTCTGATTGCGCAGTCACTGCGAGGTCATCGCGTGTCACTGATGTCATGCAATAACTTCCGAATGTCACAAAGGCGAGTGCCTACTATACGCGCCGAACAAGCACACCGTGCGGAGGCAGCAACCGATAGCGAAGCCCACAAAGTCGCAAGCTGGCGATGCCATGAGGGCATAGATGGGGGTCAGTTGTGGCGCCGCGGCGTGCGGTGGCAGTTTGGGCAACTAAAAAAAACCGGCGACACGGGGAGCGGCGGCATGAGCAGCTCGGAAGTTTATACACTATACACACCAAGAAGGGATCTGGGCGGTGCACATTTCCGGAAACGGGCTGCGTTGTCAGCTGTGCTGTCAGGTGCAGTCGTTCCTTGCTTCGATAGCGCCATCGGTGCAGCTGACGGCCAGCTCTTACTCGGGTCACAAAGCCACGAAGGAACCGTACACACAATGAACGGATTACTGCAGTGCACATTGCTGAAAATTGGCCGTGACGTCAGGTGTGTTGACAGTTTCAAGTCTTTCATTGCCTCGATGCGTCGCCGGTGCAGGTGACGGCCAGCTCCCAGTCGGGCCGCAAAGTCGCAGACACCACGTAGTGTAGAAAAAGGCGCCCGATGAAGAATCTCCGGCGCTCGGCTAATTGTTGGGTGCCTCTCGCAGAAGCCTGAACAAAGCAGTGCACAAGGGACTGCCTCCTCCGAGCAGCCTGGACTGCAAATAGTTCATCTTCAGACCATAAAAGCGTCAAAGTCAGCCAGGCGTGTCTAAGGCGATTGAAGAGCCGACTGCCAGCCTTGAAGGGTTCAGGACACAAGTGCAGCGTTGTCGCCGCATCTGGTGCGTTTCGGGGACCGTTGAGGTCGAAGAAAGCAGGGCTGATGCCGCCGTACCATTCTGACGATCCAGCGGCGCCAAGCCGTGAAGTCCGATCATAACACCACGTCAATGTTTTGTTTTCAGCGCCATGCAAAATCTCAAAAATTTGCTCTCTCGCTTGTAATGGTGGTCGCGCGCAGTGTTCCAAGTGGCATGCCACTCAGTTCACTGCATGCGCAGCGAACGTTGTGTACCGCGTTCCTTTGAGCTGCGATAAGGAGTACATAGCGCAAACGGGGAGATGTTGCAATGAAAGGGCGAGAGAGCATAATTTGTCAGTCAATATTAACGCTGGTGGCCACCTTTCGGAGCATCGTAAAAGGTATGGTTGCGTTCCGGAGTTTGCGCGCACTGCCTTCCTCAAGCGTTCACATCACAAAACAGAAAGGGAAATCGTAGAAGCATACCATATCCACAAGTCCGGTGATAAGTGTATCAGTGTACCTTCTATCACACTCTGTGACAAGGAAGTCGCCTTCCCAGAAGGTTATCTGTAAGCTTCCTTTCCTTGGCGCAGCTGCTTTGTTGCTGTTGTCCTTGTTACTAGGGCGTAGCGGGTTATTTTTTTAATTACTTCGTTTTCCACTCCTTTTCTGACGCAGCTCATTGTTGTTTAAACATTGTTAATGACCGATCGTTGATTTTCGTGTCGTTTTTGACGCGACTATTATGTGTTCAAGTTTTGTTTTCTTTTATTTTTTATGCTGTTGTCAAAACTGTTTCTTTTACTTCGCGGCTCTTGGGTAAGAACTTTTTAGTTTTGTTCACCATATGCGCAGAGTCTCTAGCCCACAAAAATTGTTTTTCCTGAATGGTGGGGTAGTTTGTTTCTACCTTGGTAGGATGGTTCATTGACGGCCTGTTTAGTCTAGATGGCGCTTGCTTCCTTATGGGTTTCGATGTTAAGGCTTGGTGAGTGCGCATGCGCCTTAATAGGTTTATTTTTTAATGCAAGTGTTTCATGGTCTTAATCTTGGACGTTTTCTATCGCCTTTGAGCGGCAGGAAGCTGATTCCGCGTTGGTGCGCGGCCATGAAGTGGCTTTTTGGAGAGGTCTTGGCACTTTTGTTATGGGGTGTATGATTGAAAAATGTTATCGCTCTTGCTGGTTGCTGGTATAAATTTTTCTCGTTTGCTCAATAAACCTCAGCTGAAAGTTGAGCGCCTGTCCTGTGTTACTTTTGTCTATGTCCCCGTTCCATAGCGCTCGTTTGTTCCGCATCTTTCTGCACCTCGGGACAAATCACACCTGGCGGCGGGAGCGGGGGCGGTCACTGTGGTCGTGGCGGCGGCGGTGGTGGCGGTGGCGGCGTAAGTGAAGGCACATTTGGCAGATCACTGCTTTTTCTTTTCTTCGAGCACCGCCGTCTACGGGAACTCCGTCTTTGTACAACCGTTACTGCTTCCTTTCGTGAGGATGCGTCCTTCACCATTTGCCTCAGAATGCTCCTCTCCTTCTTGAGTACTGGGCAGTCTTTCGATGAGGCATCATGGTTTTCGCTGCAGTTGCTGCATTTTAGGAGAGTTGCTTTGCCTGCCTCTGCTTCTTTGGGGTTCGGCGCAACGTGGGCATGCTGGCTTGTTACACACACCACTAACATGACCCAGTTTCAGACACCTGCGGCACTGCAGGGGCCTTGGAATGTAGGGTCGGACAACGTGACGAAAGTGACCAACCTGCACATGCGATGGGATGCTATCGCCTCTGAAGTTCACCTTGATGCAATGGGGTTTGCCAAGCCGGCATACTTGCAATATGTCCGTGGCCTCAGTAGCTGGCTTTATCAGCACAGGAAGATCTGCATTCGGTATAGAAACGTCGACGTCATAAATGACGCCCGTCGTAGTGTCGCTATCCTGCGGGATGAAAGCACTGAGTCTGATGTCTCCAAGCTCCGTAACATTTCGAAAGGTATGTAGCGCAGTCGGGTGCTCAACGTCTATGGCCAAGATATTCTTCCAAGGTTTCAGTCTAATATCTTGTATCTCATTAGGCACGATAGTTTCGAGTCGTGCCGATATCACTTGCCTGTTTATGTTGTTCAGGCTGACAGAAGAGTCAACAGGAACAAAGAGTATGGTATGGAGTTTACAACTGCAGGCAGCCTTCACGGTAGAGATGCTAGCTGGCGAAGATGCACCGACCATTCGCCTTTTAGCTTTGCGCTTCACTGCAGGGATGAAATTGTCGTCGCTGTCTTCACTACTCGCCGTGTACAGTTCAGTGCTGTCATTGGTGGTGTCGTCATCACGGTTGTTGCGCTTCCTTGAGGTTGACGTCGAATGCGACGCCAAGCCCGGACTGCATGCAGTGGGGTCTGGATTCATCGCTGCCCGCAGGAGAGCGATGATCCCGGGTAATTGTGAAAATTCTCAAATATAAAACCAAACGAAATGAGCAGCGTTCGGCAAGAGTAATATTGCCTCATATCAGAGGCAATATTACTTTTGGCGACTGCACTTGTAGCAACGTAACTGAACAAACGTAAAGGATCAAGCAAATATAACCAGCCGAAAACAGACGAACACCGGAAACGGTGAAGGAGACAGGAAAGCGGCTAGGAACTAGCCGCTTTCCTGTCTCCTTCACCGTTTCCTGTGTTCCTCTGTTTTCGGCTGGGTATATTTCCTTGATGCAATGCACCAACTAGCCCAACAACGAGTTCTATTAGAAATGTAAAGGAATGCTCGAGTAAGGAACAGACACGTAGACGCCCTTCCTGTGTACGTGTCTCTTCCTTATTTGAGTGCTCCTTTGTGCTTGCTTTAATGTGTCTGCCGTGTTTCAATCTGTGAGCACTTTATATTCAGGCACAACATTCACATAAGGTCCATAAAATGTCCACGACAGGATCCCGTTCTGGATATCTGGTGAATCTGCAAAAATGTTTTTTCCAACATCTGTCGGACCTCCGATTGAACTCCAGCGGAGATTTACGGATCTCCACTGGATATCCATTACAGCCGAAACGGACATATACTGGATTCCTGAGGGATATCTGTGGTTGCTTGGGGAGTTCCGAAAAAGTCACAGTTTCGCCGCAACGGCAAAGCAATGATTGCGATAGCAATTAATTATAATGTAACGCGAAGAACGGAAAGCAGCTCGAAATTGCCAGCGCATCGCTCGAGCCCAAAGGACGCACGAAAAGAACGCACACAGGACGAGCGCGAACTAATGCGTCACAGCTCGACACTTGAAGCGCACTGCTCAAACATAAAGCAGGACGCACGAAACAAACGAACAGCTACACACAAGACGAGCGCGAACTAATTGTCACAGTTGTTACTTATTTCTGTTTGAACAGCGCGCTGCTTTCGCAAACGCGGCCGCTGCAGCGAGCGAAGCGAAGCACCCCACCGGCCGCCCCTTCTTTCCTTGAGATAAGTGCACGAAAGCGACGACGCCCTGTAGAGCGAACAGCAACGGCGTTCGCAGGGGCGGGGCGACGATCTTTAAAGGAGTACTGACATGAATTTAAAAATCTTTTGGGTTGTTGCTGTAAATGAAAGCACGGGTGTCGAGAACCCTAAAAAGAGTGTCGTGGTGCCTGATGATGCATTGCATATATTTTTAATATCGCTTCTTTCAACCACCAGTTTCGGTTTCGGTTTCGAGAGGGCGGCTTCATAGTGACGTGTCAAGTCTGCCCGTGACGTCACGGGCAGACTGCAACCCACGAAATATGCACCTGCTGTCCTTTGCTGTCAGTCGAACGTGGTTTATGATGAGTGAACTGTCGTCCGGTGCCTCCGACAGCGATTTCTGTGATTTAGGCTGCATGCAGATTCCAGACTTCGCAAACCAAGTGAGCTGACTTGAAACGTCATAGGGCTCTCCATGCGGTGAAGCTGCCTTGCAGATGCTGGGAGATGAAAACTTTAAAGTCAAACTTAAATATTTATACGTGTTTCCCGGATGTGGTGTGGGGAGAGCGTTAACACTACATGCCAAGGAAACCAAAAACGTCCGTAGTGCTGCACTTCAAAATCGTGTCAGTACTCCTTTAAAGCGCGCAACACGCGCGCACGTCGCGCCATCTATGTGGCCACTAAGAAAGCATGCTGAATTACATGGTCTATATAAATAGCTCGCCGTTAGCAGGCTGAGAGTCGGTGCTGTCGTGGCCTAACGTCTAACGCGGGGGGGGCTGCAAAGCGAGAGGTCGCCCGTTCGATTCCGCGCGTCGGAAAGATTTTCTTAATTATTTTTCTTTGTGGCTTTTCTCTATATATACATACTTATACATATACGGTGAATGAGGGTGACGGGGACGGACATTTTCCAGCCGAGGCTGTCCATATAATTGCTATCGCAATAAAATGGTGCTGATATACTGACCTCACTGCAGGAGCCGAGTACAAGCATAGCATGCCACAGAAAAGCCACCGGCGAGAAGATGTCGTCCATGTCTTTAACTACGAGGCACAGATCTATATGCTGCAACCTGAAATGGATCAAAACAAACATTCACACGACATGACAATAAGTGGATGATAAAAAAACTTGGGGGACTCTTGAGCTCCGCCCTCAAGAGCAGAACACGATAGCGTAGACCGGCCCCGCTCATATCGCCTTCTTTATCGCTCGCCTGGCTTCGCTTCCCGCTGGACACCTCAGCAAGGACAGTAACATGTGTGCGTAACATAGGCCTTTTCAAACTATCCTATAGAATGCCTACTGTAGTACCCACTAGGCCATAATAGTTCCTTTTACCAATTCGCAATGCAACCGCGACGCGTCCGTAAGGCAACAAGCGCATCTGCCAACTTTGGTGACGCTGTTGTTGATAACGATAATTAATTTTGCCTGAGCGCGTTGTCATGGGTAGGCCTTTAAACCAGCCACTCATGTTTTCTCGTCTGGTGAAATTCGACGCTTCTGCGACGCAATATTACATGACACTCATTGCGCTGTATCACATTCATATAGTGTTTTTCCCTAATCAATTTCAAGCGCGGGCGCGGCTATGTGGTCACACACCTGCTTGCCACGCAAAACGCGTGGATTCGATTCCCACTCGAACGGGCGATGTTTTTATTTTCTTACTTGCATCTATTTCAATTTTTCGCTCACGGACAACGCTGAGTTTTCGCCCACAACCAACGACATCGAAATTTTTGCGAAACGATCTGTTTAACGCGGTCGCGTTAAAAGAGAAGGGCGCGTACTATTTTGCAGACAGCTAATATGCGTGAATTAACGCTACCAATACAGTGTGCCGCGGAAGGTACGCTCGAATTGGTTGTCGTCCCTAATGCTTGCTCTGTGAGGTCGAGTCCAGGTGGACAGGCCAAAGGAATATACAATATGTTGGCCTTTTACACCGTGATATTTCTCTACAAACAAGATTTCACATCTAGTTACAGCACTTCTTCTATGCGGGTTTACTGTTTCGAAACCATTTGCTAGAATCAGTGAGCATTTTGAGACTTCTTCCAGGCCAAATCAGGCTAGATTGCGCTGATTCATAAAGAAAATAGAGTTAAGCGCAATGGACGGGACAAAAGAAGGAGCACACAGGACGAAGCGCTGCTAACAACTGTGAACATTTTTTGGAAACATAACCACAGCTAGACAATGTGCGCATGTGCGCAAGGCTTCCGACGATATGCACCAAAACCTACTACAAACAACAAAGCCAGGCGCGATATACAACCCCATGACAAGAGCAAGACGTGTAAACTGAAATCACCAAAACGACCGAATGAGAGGTGACACGTGGTTACAAAGTTTAATACCTCTAACCGGGAAAATAACCAAGAAACTAAGAGCTAAAAAGAAGATATCACTAAAGAGATACAGAAAAAACGTCAGGCCTGCGCGGAAAGCGCAGTACAGTCACAGCGAAAGCTCGAAGAGCGGCATTTCTAGAGCCCGTTATAAACTTTCTTGTGGCTACTGTTATGACTGGCAGTCGGTGGCGTCGCGCTGACCATGAGAATCGGCGGGCAAGGCGTTCTCACACTGCTAGAACACCTGCATCTTTCCTGGAAACGGCGTTCCCGGGACGGCAAAGCCGGAGACAATGGGTCACCTGGGTTTGACTTGGTATGCTGCCGAAACGATATGACCTGCATATTTGGACAGGAGTCGCCGCAGACCCTTTTCTGCCTTCGGGGAAGAATCGGAGGAGCAAACCCGTTCTGCCCTTCGGTGAAAAGAAGAGTACGCGGAACGAGCCCGAGGAACCTGTCGCCTTGCTTCCCCCACAAGCGTGCCGTTGACCACCTGACCCTTGCTGCTTCAAGAGTGCAACGACCCCTCAGCGACAGTGAAATGGACTGTGCCATGGTGGGTGGGGTCGTGTGTGTGATTGGTGGTCATCAAGAAGGAGGAGCCAGCCTGAGGGGTTAAAACGACGGTGCTGAGTGAGAAATGGGGCTTTGAGCCCTCGGTAACAGGCTCATCCAATTCGCTTGTCGCTGAACTCTGACCTTGTCACGATGTAAATTGAGTGTACAAAAAGTGCCAGTAAACTTGTTATTGTTTTCCCATCTTGCTAGCATCAGTTCGTCAACCCGGAGACTCGACTACGCTACCAAACGGAGTCCGGGTACGACGCTGCCCTATCGTAGCAACAACCTGGTTGCCGATGAGGGACGGATCCAAATAACCGGTCGCAACAACTGGTTGCAGCGGTGAGATGGATTCAAAATACCCAGGCACGACAACTGGTGATCAGCGCTGGGATCTGAAGCTACAAGCGACAACAACAGTCGGCCTAAGGGAATGCAGCTGTCTGGAAACATCGATCACGTGTGGGTGAGTGCTTGGCTTTTCCTTTGATGTGGACCAGGTTCTAAACGAGGGTTTTAGATCTGGTAGATAACTTTGCCGAGAGAGTCAAGGTTACGTACTCTCGGATAGTGGTTTTGGAAGTAGCGAGCACTCAGGATGATCATGGATTTACAGAAGCTGCAGGAGTCGGACTTGTTGCTGTTATGTAAGGAATTGAGGATCGTTACAAAGGGTTTGGCACGAAAATCCCTAATCATACAGGCAATCATTGATTTGGGGGCCGATGATGAGGAGCTCTGTGAAGATGGGAGTGCATCAAACAAAAAAAGGAAGAGCAGCTCAGACAGCGAGAAAGAGAGGAACGCCGCGAAGCAAAAAGACGCGAGCATGAGGAAAGGATGCGTGAGCAAGAGATTGAGCTCCGCAAACTAGAAGTCAAGGTAGAACTCCTAAGGTTGAGTAGGAGGTCGGGCAGTAGTCCCCAGCGAGTGGTACCTCTACTCAACAAGAAGGCAGAGTTCAAGATGTCAAGGTATATGCAGCCATATGAGGTATCAGGGGATATCGGCCTATATCTTGCACAATTTGAGCAAATGTGTGAGGAACTGTCTTTTGAGCGAGACACTTGGTCTCAGGGGTTAATGTCAGTTCTGCCCAGTGAGGCAGTTGAGGTTGTTGCGCGACTCAGTGAGAAGGACGCGAACAACTACGATGTAATTAAGGCATCTTT